>NW_020438870.1:573423-585929 GCF_000699045.2 Agrilus planipennis | reverse complement strand
ATCTGTCTCTCTCCTACTTGAGTGAGCGATGCGTCCGCGTGGACAGCTGCTATACAATAATACATTTCCATTTACCTCCTTCTCTATATCCATACAAAATATCTATCAAACAAATAAAATTAAAATTTTCTTTTGAAAAATGAAACCATTCCATCAGTATTTTCTTATGACGTTGTCACGTTCAACTATCGTCAGTAAACCAACTTTACAGACAACCGATTTTTTTGTTTGGAAAATTGCCTTTCATTCTAAAGAGTAAAGAATGTGGTATCTGTCACATATTCTTATTTCAGTTTTTTTAAATTTTGTAACATTACTGACGTTAAATTATTAAATCATATCTAACTGCGCATACAACTTTTACTGATTTTGTTTTTTTTTTTATTGCAATTGTTTCTTTTTATTCCACAAGAATATATATTTGAATTAATAAAATTACAACGTTTCTCAATTTTAATGTTATTCAATTTCACTGTAACTTAATTTAAAAATATCTTTCATTATTTCTTACAGTAAAATTAGATTATTTCATTTTTCCACTTTAAGGCATTTACCTTGAAATATGTGCAACGTTAAACGTAAAACGTTTAATGACATTCTTCCCTTCACCCTTGTTCTCTTAACAATTATGCATTCTTTCATTATCTTAATCTTCACAATCTTCAGTCTCTTCAACCATTTCTTCCACTTTTTAAATTGTCCTATTGCACTTTAAAATACTTAATAATTGAAATTTATTTGTACATTCAATTACAAAAATTTTTCTTTCATTTCAAAAAATACGTTTCGAAATGTCTGGATACTGTAATCCGAACGCATCATAGTTCCGAGCAAAGTATAAATTTTGGGTGTTCGGATTATAGAGGCGCTACTGTATCTACGTTTCATTTAAAAATATTATTTCTTATTCCCTCACAAACTCCTAAACAATTCTGTTTTTATCTTTTCCTTGTCACTTTCCAAGCCAACACCTTCACATTTTTTAGCATTCTCATCTCTTCATGTATTCTTAGTCTCACATAAATCCTCGCACCCACCTATCCATACATTCTCAGTCTTATACTTATCCTCGCCCTCATCTTCACACAATTTGTCACCCTGTCTCTTCATAAATCCTTACACTCACGCTTTCATGCATTTTCACTCACATGGAAATTCTCACATTACCCTTTGATACATTCTCACTCTTATACCTATCCTCACCCTGATCCTCACATAATTTTTCACTCCTATCTCTTCATGCATTCCCACAGTCACCCTTTCATGGATTCTCACTCACATGGAAATTCCCACCCGACCCTTTGATGCATTCTCACTTTCGTATAAATCTTTACCCTCATCTTTTAATGCATTCTCACTCTGACATAAATTCTCACCCGCACCTTTGCATTTTAACTCTCATATATGTTCTTGTACCTTCACAATTTTCACACTTTACCTCACCCTTGCATGCAATCTCACTTTTCCTCCCGTTCATTCTTACTCTTTTGTAACTTTCTCCCCAAAATGAGATCTCTTTACCTAGGTTTTTATTACAAAGAGATGTACAATAAATTCGATATAAAAGCAAAAGTAAATTATAAATATTCAAATAAAACAAAAGGTAACACGTTTCAACATACCTAAACATATTTGAATTTGACCGGTCTTTACTAATGCATCACAGTAAGTATTATAATTATATTAAATAACCCACTCTTGATAACCACCAATTGGTAGAAACGAATTCGTCGAAATTTTATATTAAAACGTTTTACCCTTTGTTTTATTTGTTATAATATTTCATTAAAATTGCGCCATTAACTTCATCTCTATTATTAATACTCATAAATAGTTACATCTTAAAATGAATTAAATTAACTTCTTAACTAAGTTTCCAAAAAGTAGTAACTATTAGGCTTAGAAAGTTTGAAAATTTGATTTTGTTGTAGCTACATCTGCATGACATCTTCAAGGCGTACAGGACCTTCGGGCGTACAGGATCTTCGTGGGAGCGTTCGTACTGGGAAAGATACGGTGAAGCTGATTTGGCCACGTTGGTAAGTGTTCCCCATTGTCATTTATTAACATCATACAATTTATTTTGTAATTTGCCTTATGTCATACGAAATTAATCAATTCAATTTACATTGTATGTATATTTTTATTTCGATGTTCACTTTTAATTCTAAAAAGTAAAAATGAAGTACCTAACATCTTTCCTTTTTCATTTTTTTTTTTCAACTTTCTAATACCCACTTCATAGTCTTGTCTTTTGGTTGTTCACATTAAATTACTAAACTATTTTTAAAATTTGTATTGTAATTTTTTAAACATTAAAACTGCGCTTTTAAATTCTATTTGTCTTTTTTTGCTGCAATTCTTTCTTTTTATTCCACATGAGTATAAGTGTTAACATTTATAGAATTAAAATCTCTCCATATTATTATTATTAAATATCGCTTGTAATTTAATTTCAAAATATTCTCCCTTACAATAAAATTATGACAGGATCAAACTGGCACCTTTATTATGTAATGTAGCTTTTATTAATTTTATTTTGTTTACATCTTTTCTCACTTTAATGCATTTAACTTAATTTAAATACTTATAATTGTAAACCTTTGATGACATTAACATCTTTTTATTTTTCATCGATCTCTTATTTGTAGCATCAACTTGCACACTTTTAAAATTTAACGTAAAATTTTGTTCAATTAAATATAACTTGTTTATATGATTTTGTTTTGTATTTACGATTACTTTTTTTAGGGTCATTTTTTATTATTTGTGGTCAAGTCATTATGTATATATTTTCCCTCTATTTTGTAAAAGTTGGCGCAGTTTTTCAAAATTTAGCATTGAAAAGCTTTTTTCTGATTGTTTATAAAAAACAGGTTTTTTTCGTACACATACAAAAAGTACCCAATATGATCATTGCAGCCAAACTGTATGTTTAATAAAAATTTTTCAAACAAAACTTGTTCCCTATTTTAATACAAGGTCGTCTGTTATCCAAATTTGATTTATTATACGGAGTCGAAAATAAAAAAAAATTCGTTTAAATGGCAGCCATGTGAAATATGAGTCTAATGAAAAAAAGGTCTAGGAAAAAGTATTGAGAATGTCAAAATATGGAGCTATACGAAAAATCGCGCCCATATTCAAATATTTTTTGATTTCCTTTTAGTGATTTCATTCGAAAAAAAAATAGTGAAATATCGCTGCGATTTTTTGCATAGCTTCATATTTTGTCATTCTGAATTTTTTGAATACTCTGTATCGTAAATAAAACTGAGATGCTACACGTTAATTTGAATTAAAATAGGGAACAAATTTTGTTTGAAAAAAGACATTAAATTGTATAGGTGTATATTTTTGCATTTTGAACTTGTTTCGATTTAAGCTACATTTCACATGACTGCCATTTAAACGAAACCTTATATTTTCTATTTCTGATCACTCTGTATAGTAAATCAAATTAAAATAATACAGAGGATCTTGCATTCAAATAGGGAGTAAATTTTGTTTGAACAATTTTTCGATTAAACTTGCAGTTCATATTGCGTACTTTTTGGGAAACCCTGTATATACACATGGCTAAAGGAAATACATTCGCTTGAAGGAGTTAAAGTGGAGTTCAATTACGATCAATTTTGTCATGTGGTACCCTAGACGATAACAGATAGTTTTTGAGATGAATAATTTATTTGTATTTTCACGTTTAAATGCTAATTTTTGACAAAAAAAGTTAAGTAGCTTAAAAAATAATCTTTGTTTTATACATTTTTTGATAGCTAACATCCCTGCACTTCCTCAAGATGCACTTAGAAAAATAATTTATGAAAAATTACTACAACGTTCTAGAGGTCGTTTTGTAGAAAATGCAACTCAAATTTGTAGTAAGATTAACTAACGGTAAACTTAAATTTGACTATAAAATTGTAGTGGTAAATTGTAGGAGAAATATCGACAGGGGCTCAGACTAATTCCTTGCAATTTGAATGAAATATTTACTACAACAGCTTCGTGAATTTCATTACAAATTGTAGTAAGATTAAATAAATTTTGTAGAAAATATAAAGAAAAAATGTAGAAACTTTTATTGAATATTTATTTGCATTTCAATTTTCTGTTTTGCCTTAGATAAATGCATACCCACAACACTATATTGTATAATTCTTTCTTAATTGTTGTAAACAAATATGCTACAATTTTGTATAATTTTTTTTAATTATTGTATAGAGATATGCTACAATGAAAAGTAATTTTTAAGAGGAATTTGCACTAGGTACTTATTCTTTAACGTTGTAGTAGAGAGACAAGTAGGAAAAAAAGTAATTACAATATTATATTAATTTTCACTACAACTTGTTTCTGTCCCTATATTCGCTACTATTTGTAATGAAAAGTTCTACAATTGTAGAAGTTTGTTCTACAGTTTTCTCTGAGTGTAACATTAAGCTGAAGTAATAAAACATTAAATTTTATGTTGTAGACTTGATATTGCATAAAATTTAAATAAAAATCCTTGTATATTAAAGCAACATTATGTCAAAAGGTATTGTAAATTTGCATTTAAATAAATTCCGTAGTTTAGTAGCTATGCTTTTTCAATAAATGACTTGTAAATTACATCAATTTTCATTTGTTTCAAATAAAATAAAAGATAACGTTTAGGAGAAGTTAGTTTTGTTCTGGATGTTTCTTTCGTTTTTTTTTTTATCAAGTTTTCTGTAAATGTTTATACCATTTTAGATAGCTACTGAACTAAAGAATTTATTTTAGTACCTGCACCTACTATATTTTCCATACAATTCAGTTAGCATTACAAAGGTCTTTTTTTTAATCACTTGCGATTCCAAGTCCACAACATAACAACATTTTTAAGGTATGTATTTTTTTATCAAAAATCAGCATTTAAAGATAAAAACATAAAAATTTAATTATCTCAAAAATTAACAATTATCGGCTAGGGCACTGTGGTAGGTGACAAAATTGATCTCACATGAGCTTTGATTTAACCCCTCCATGGAAATGCATTGATTTCCCCGTAGTTCAGAAGTTTAATTATGATTGTAATGAAACGTAAACGCTAACATATGCTCTTATATTAATTAATTTGTATTCTCATTTAACAGCCTACTTACCTGTTCATAAATAACAAAAACTAAACACCATCATTTACAACAATATCTTTTAACTTTCCAAAAATAAACAATTACGTTATCACTTCCACATTTCTTTTAAATTCTATGTTAGTCTACTTTTTATTGAAGTTCTCTATAACCTGTTTAACGCCGGCATTTATAATTAACTTCTGGGTCTTTATTTTTGATTCGTCCTTTTTAGTTTTTTTTTGCACAGTTAATATTATAGTTTTAGTAAATGGATACTGTTCATTCATTAAAGTAATATTTTACTATTTTTACCTTGTTGTAAGCTTTTAATAATAGATAACAAAATTATATATCATCAATATGAAGGATGACATCATTCTACACTTACAACAACCTTTTAATTTTCCAGAAGTAAACAATTACCTTATCACTTTCACATTTCTTTTAAATTCTATGTTAATCTACTTTTTATTGAAGTTCTGTAACATGTTTCATTGCACGCCGATATTTATAATTAACGTTTCTTTAACTTCTGGGTCTTCAATTTTGATTATTTCTTTTTAGTTTTTTTTTGTAATGATAAAATTACATTTTTAGTAATTGTTTATTCTTTAAAGTAATATTTTAATTATTTCTACCTTGTTGTAAGCTATTATTAATAGAAATGTATGATTGTTATCATTAATTTTTTTCATCTTAACTTTTGTTTAAAGAATAATTACAATTAATATGTATTGTTGCAGGATTACCATCACCAGCATGTACATCTGGACGTCGCTCTTCGTACTCACCGAGGGACCATGCTTCGTCGCCTGCGTCGGTCGCGAGTGTTTCGCGAGTGCACCGGGGAGGCTTCAAATTCGGACTTTGAAGCCTCCCATACGCGGAAACTCGGAATTTCCGAGATCCTATGTCTCGGAAACTTCGAGTACGATTCTCGGGGTCTCCAAAATTATGGATCCTCGAGATCTATAATTTTGGAAACCACGAGAATCGTATTTCGAGGTTTCTGGGACTTAGTATCTTGGAACTTTCGAATTTTCGTGTATGGGGGGCCTCTAGTTCGAATTTGGAGCTTCCAACGTCTGGGCAAAGTCCCGGACGGTCTTCGAATTAAAAAACCTTTCGCACTAAACCTGGTAGCCGTGAAAAATTTAATTTTGTAAAAAAAATAAAACACGTACAGGGTTTCCATTCGTTTTATTTACTTCCCCGCCCGCTGTCCCCCACCCCGCTGTCCCCCCTCGCGCCCCCACGCACACATTCACTCCCGCATTCACACCGAGAGGGAGGGAAGTTGTGCGAGGAGGGGATATGAAAGAGGATGAGAATAAGAGTGAGATACGTGTGTGTGTCTGAGAGAGAGGTTAGGAATAATTCATATCCCCCCTCTCAAACACACACCCCCACTCTACATTCTCTTCCTCTTTCATGCCCTCACTCGCACACATTCTCTCCCTCTCGCATTCGCACGTGCTCGCACGCATTCGCTCCCTCGTTTACTCTGAGAGGGAGGGAAAATGCGCGATGAAGGTTATAAATAAGGGTGAGAATGAGAGTAATGGACGTATATGTGTGTCTGAGAGAGAGGGTAGGAGCAATTCATATCCCCCCTCTCGAACACACACCCTCACTCTACATTCTCTCCTTCATTTATACCCTCATTCACACATATTCTCTCCCTCTCGCACATGTTCACTCCCTCGTTCACTCCGCAAAGAAGGGTGTGAAAGAGAATGTGTGTACTTAAGAGAGGGTAGAACTTATTCATACCCCCTCTGAACACACACCCTCTCATTCTCATTCATACCCTCACTCATACATATTCTCTTCCTCTCGCATTTATTCTCATTCTTACCATCACTCTCTTCACCCTCAGCCTTTTACACATTCTCACTCTCGCACAAGTTTTCACCCTTACCTTCTTACTCACTCATACATTCTCACTCTTACTAAATTCTCACCCTTACACACATTTTCACTCCTATACGAATTCTCTCCCTCACCCTTTCATACATTTGCAGTTTCATACAAATTTTCACACTCACATAATAAACTTTCACACTCACCCTTATATTCACTCACAACCTCATTTTTCCTCTCTTTCATTCTTCCTCTTGCACTTTAATTTCCACCCTCACACACAGTTACCACTTTAATATTCTCATTTTCTCCCCAAAATAAGTCCCCTTTCCCCATGTTTTTTATTACAGAGAAATTGACAAAAAATTAATATATCAAAATGAGTTATAGTCGTAAATACCTGAATCCTAATTAAATTAAATGAATATTATCTGAACATACATAAATAAATCAATCCCTAAAATAGTTATTAATACAATACTTATATAAATTAATATACATTTCAAATAAAAATATGTCAAACAAATTACAGTATCAAGGTATCATAAATTTAAAAGATTCATTACAATACATCCGATATTTAAAAGTGGATTTATTGATTTTATTTAGCTGCTTCGTATATATTTCTCTATCTTCTTCTAAATTGTTAACTAAAATTAGTTAACGTAAAAACAATTAATTCATAAAAGGATTTCTTATTAACACAAAAGGGCAAGTATTGATATTTTCTGTAAAATCTTGGCGTTTTCAGAAGTTAATAGAAAGCATTTAACATTAATAAATAATAAGGATTAAATTTGAAAACAGTTATTTGAATCTAAAAATATTAGGAAACCAGACAATTAAATATATAATTACGTTTTAGTCTAATATAAACAACAGAGCAAGAAATAAATTAATTATTGGAAAATTACTAATAAACTGAAACGGAGAGATACATCCATATGTACAAATTTAAAAACTAACATAAAAAGTGAACAACCAAGGTAAGTACAAAAATGCAATATCTATAAGAAATTAGTGAATGTTTTGTTTTGAATTATACGTAATTTACATGCATTTAATTCAATTTAAATACTTAATGAACGGAAAATAGATAAGAAATCCTTTCAAAATGATTGATAATGAATTATCCAGATAAACTAAGTTGACAAAAATAAAAACGATCAATACTTAGCTCGAGAAGAAAATGAAAAGAGGAACAAAAAATTAATAGGAAAATATATCTGAAAATTACAATTTAATATAATAAAATGAATAACTAATTTAATAAAATTAATCGAATTATCATTTTGAATTTAAACGCCAAAGTTTAGTTCAACAAATCCACTTTTGTTACATATTTTTACAAAAAATTAAAAAATGAGTTGGTCGTTGTCCTTGAAACATGCAGAAGAACTCCATCACGATTCAAAAACGTACTCGAATATGAAAATGCAGCAAAATTGTATCCAATCTGAAACAAGTAAAGAACATTTCCAATAAATTTCAAAACTTTTACGACATACCATAACTTACCATATCGCATTTCTAACTTTTTCGAATTTTTCAGTCATCATCCAATTATGTCTAAATATGAAAATATCTGAAATAAAAGAACAACTATCATGCAACAGCTCTAGAGTAAATGGAAAGTAAAATTTCATTTATTTATCAACCAATTGTTTGTCTAAAACAATTAACTAAAGAACTCGCAACGATCGCAGTTTTTTTCTTGTTGAAAACATATTACTTTGAAACATTGTAGTACAAAAGGTAGTACTAGAGGAGAAAATTATTTAAAAAAAAAGGCACTAACTGAGACGTAATTTGGTTTCAAAAAAAGAAAGGTGGTGATAGTAAAAAATATAATGCAGATACAGTTGGAAAAAAAATGAGAATATTTAATAATTGTATGCTAATAAAAAGGAGTTTAATTAAAAGAATAATTGAGGTTTATATGGAACCAGCAATCAGTAGTAGTGAGGGTTAATCGTAAAAGTGGGGAAAAATCTGGACGAATAGAGCAGGTGCAAAGCAGGGATGTAAGTTAAAATTAAATATCAATCAATTAAGAGATGAGAAAAATAAGGGAAGGGGGTAGCAGTGGAAAGGAAAAAGATATATGGGCCATTTCATATGCATATGATATAGTGTTAGTAGCGAATAATTTTGTGGGGTTGAAGTAAATGGAAGGAAGACTGAAAAAGTATTAAATTGTGAAAAATCAATGGTTATGGAAGTTGGAGAGAAGCGAGGAAGAAAGGGAAGGGAATAAGTAAAATAGTATGGAAGGAAATAGACCAACCAATCAAGTAGTTAAAGAGAGGCTAATTATGGGTAAGGTATCAAGATTAGATCAGAAATTATTGGGGTAGGAGACTGGTGCTGTTTAATGTGATGGTGAGAGGTTTTATGTAATGGAAATATCAGGTAAGTATTACAATTAGAAAAAAGTACGCCGGATAATATAATAAGCAGGGAGACTAAATGTGGGAAGATGTGGGGAAAAGCGATAAAAAGAATAGTAAAATATGAGAAGAGGTTGGGTTCAAAAAAAAAACATGGAGGAAGAAGGTACGAAAGAAACAGGGACCAAAAGTAGATATGGTACACAGAGGGAGAGGGCGTTGAAGGAATTATCAGGAGCAGGTAAGATAGTGGCTGAGGAAAGGGATATATATATAGGGGAATCGATGAGGAACAGATGCAGGTAAATGATAAGGAGAGAGATCAAGTGGTAGGGCTGAAGGAGATTTTGTGGTAGGACTGACAAAAGGATTGGGTTCCATGGTATTAAGAAAGAGAAAGAAAAATAAAGAGCGTAGGGGATGTAAATATTGGACGAAGGAAGAGGATAGACGCTATAGTATATGTGACAGGAAGGTAGATTGTCTAAAACACGTGTTAGGAGGATATGAAGATACTAGAACTTGGGAAGAATGCTACTTAAAGTCACCTGAAAGAATGTTTAAGGAATAGGTAATAGTTTTTGTTTTTAGAACAATGAAAGAGGTGTGGCAAAGAAAGGTAGTAGAGGAGAGAAGAATATATAGATAAGATATTAATTTGAAGGGGAGAATATATAGGTAAGATATTAATAAGTGTAAGGAATGTAGCAATAAAAGCTATATATAATACACTCAGACATGTGATTTATCTGAAATTGCATTTAAAATACAAAATAAAAAACACCTATTTTTATCTTGCATTTAAATACTTTCTTGAGAAAAGCATTTTGTATTTTATTTAAAATACTTTCCAAATATATTTTCTATTTGTAAAATGCAAAATACATTTTTGCCTTTAAAAGTTTTGCNTATCTTGCATTTAAATACTTTCTTGAGAAAAGCATTTTGTATTTTATTTAAAATACTTTCCAAATATATTTTCTATTTGTAAAATGCAAAATACATTTTTGCCTTTAAAAGTTTTGCTAATATCACCGATCAAACATTATATAAAATGATGAATGAAATTTGCTCACATTGGCTATTGAAGGTATTAGAAGCTCAGCAAGGGCCAAAGAGACATTGCATGAATGCCTTTTAATTCTTTAACTGAAGAAAGCCCAAAAAATTCTAAAATCCTTGGTAATGGTTAATCTAAACTATTGGATCGATATTGTTTTCCGGGTTCAATGTCATGGTCCATGGAATTTCCAAGTTCCAAATTAAAATCACCACTCATCGTACCTTTAGCAAGGAACTGCGAAATTCTACGAATTACGACAAAACAGCCAGCAAAACAATATCCAATTGATATACGCTAGCCGTGTAAAACTGAAAAAGAAATTGTGGTGTGTTAATAAATGCATATAATCCAAAATTGTTAAAAGACGATCGAAAAACTTCACTTATTAGATGAACCCAAAGCTAAAAAAAGTATGGATTCCATTTCTTTCTCTTATTATAATATGTAGAAGATCGGAAACTAAATGGGGTTGTAAATATTTTGATATAAAATGATTGATGTTGATTTTATTTATTTGCAACCCTATTGGCTCTGATCTTTCACGGTAAATAAGTTATTTTGCAATGAGTGTCTTTTTTCCAATTAAAATGGGTGACAAAGGTAAATAAGAAAGTATATAGAAGAATTATTTGTTGCTGCATTCAAGAAACTATAAAATAAAAATAGAAAAAGCTACATCTCAATCATTTCAAACAAAAACATGAATCATACTTAATCATCGCAGCTAGTGCAAACACCACTATTAGTCTAGAAAAACTCCAATATTTAAAAAATGGGAAAATGCCTGCAATATTTCCTTAAAAAATTTTTATACTTAAAAGTAAATGTAGAAAANGTTAATATTACCTTCTGCAATTAAAAACTGTATCCAAAGGTATTAATCACTAAAACACACTATAAGCATCCTTATTCCGCATTTATTGCACGATATTTCCGCTAAAATTTAAATATTATAGAACAACGAAAGAACTACCAACAACCAATGTATTAGTTGTAACTCTCATTAACTGGGAAATCCTGGGACTCCCACAGTGTTGTCAAGTAAACCTTCAGCATGGCTTGTAAGTAGAGACGGCTGTGGTAGTACAAAAAATATTTAATTGAAAAAATAATTTTGAAAATACGTATTTTGTATTTAGCATTTAAAATACAGAAGGGAAATCTATTTTGTATTTTACATTTGAAATAAATCAAAAAAGTATTCGCATTTTTATTTAAATACTTTAAAGAAAACCAATTTCCACATCTCTAGATAGAATGTTGTTTAGATTTGAAAAACTAATTTACATACGCACAGGAAATGTTTGCAAAAAACAATTTTATTTTTCGATCAACAAGGCCAAAAAAATGAGACAGATAAATTGCAAAATATTTTGAATGAGTCGACAACTTTAAGCAAAGTAAATTTTTTGAGGTACCTCTGGGATTAGGTAAATCGATTGTTAGATTACATGTATGTAAAATTAGTAGTTTAAACAAAATAGAGTGTTTGATTCTCGAATAGTTTGTAACTTCACTAAGTGAACCAATATCTAGGTAAAAGTAACGATTTGTTACAATTACTAGAAGTATATCTATGTAATGTATACGTTTACAAATAAAAATATGAAATAATTATTAAAAATTAAGAAAACTTACATTAAGACTTCATATGCCGTGATTCAATTCCATCGACTGTTATTCTGTAAAAGAACAAACCACTTATTCAAATTCAGAAACTCAAATTCTTTCTTAATTTATGATTTAAAAATTTTCTTTAGGCTAAAAAAATATAAAGGAAAATTTAAAAAATGACCTACGTTACATATGTGAGTAAAAGGAAATTAGCGACAATTACTTACTACTGTTTTTTGTATTGCAATTTTTGGTTTTATTAATTTTTAAAATTCTAATAACAGTTTAAAAGAATGCATTTCAACAAAACCAACCATTTTAAAATCTATCATAAATTGTTATTAGTGTCGTATATAAACAGTTAATGTTTAACGCAACAAATTATAATTTAAGTTATTAAGCGATTTTAAATGTTAATTTATTTCAAAATTTTTCCATGCTATTAATGTAAAATTTATCATAATTCGCCTGTTTTAT
>NW_020438870.1:571069-572332 GCF_000699045.2 Agrilus planipennis | reverse complement strand
TTGTATAATGTTAAATAATATTATTTATAATAACATGTTAACAAAATGGATCAATTCATTAGAAGGACAAGTAAATGATTACGAAATTATATCAATTAATTAAATCGTTAGAATAATAACTGTATTTAATTTTAATTAGATGTAACTTACATTTTATTTTTCAATACCGAATTTGTTAAAAGCACTCAACCAACGCCTATGCGCTATCTTGAACATTTTTGTGGAATATCGGATTAATTTTACTCACATTTTATGCTTTTTTATTTTTTACTTCATGCTCAAACATACAAGTGATGATTTTGCGTACTCCCAACTCAATTTAATTGTTGATAAGGTTACGCCGTTTTTGAGAAAAAAAAATGTTTTCTGATTTTTCGTTTTTCAGATTTACTCGAAAACGAAAATAGATAGGGGTCTAAATTTTTCAGGATTAACACAGGACACAGCATTTTTATTTTAAAATGCAGAAAGTTCTAATTTGTTACTGAATTAAGAAACAATTGCATAACTATTTCAAATTTTAACTAATAAATTATTCCCACAAGAGTAAAAAAAACAAATCTTAATTTTTTGAAAGTTTTGAAATGGTTTAAAAGTTTTATCAACTATTATCATCTAACAATTACCAACGTATCTCAAGTTTTTCTTCGTGTAGTACTGTAGTACTTCATAAACGTAATTGAAAAATGCTGCTTAAAGTAATTAATAAGTATAATGTCGACAGTTCCTTCACAATTAAAAATTACCAATTTTTACTTGGTAATTCTTAGGTGTCAAAAACAATTTGATAAATAAATATACCCTTACAAATAAAATAATTGTATAATTATACTACCTACACATATAGGTATGGATTGGCAAAAATATATATAAAAGTTCTCCTTTTTTGAAATGTTACTAACCCTAAGTCAAAAATTGTTGTGAACTATTAATTAACAGCTATTGTAGGTTTTTTTTGCCAAAGCTACCCATACAAATATCGACTACATATACGAAGTTCCAAGTTCGTTTAGAGGATAACGACTGATTTGAATGTTACGATTTCCTTGACGTCCTTTACAGATAACAGCACACGTAAACACGTTCCTATGTTAAAATACTAAAGTTAAATTGTTAGCGTATAAAATATTTACTTGAAAACTTACATTTTCCAACGACTTATTTATTTAGCCTAAATTGGATGATTAATTAAGGTATACCGACTGAGCAGCGCGTAGTAGAATAAGCAACTAAATGAAAATTTATAAAATAAGCTTATTTATA
>NW_020438870.1:561055-568788 GCF_000699045.2 Agrilus planipennis | reverse complement strand
ATAATTAATACTTTAAAATTTAAAAAGTTATTATTAAATATTAACGCCTCTTAAAAGCTTTTAACGCTGTCTTCTTCATACATCATTTGATCAGTACCTAATATGGTTATTCACCATGCGTTAACTATATTCGGGATCGGGTGAATTTGGATTACTTTAATTTAAAAATAAAATGACGTACTTAATTATAATTGATATGAATTTGATTTTTGTAAATTGATAATTAATTAAAAATAAAAATCAAGGAGACGATTTATGACTATATCTAAACTGTGCCTGTAATGATAGTGGATGTGTGTCGGTACTGAATTTTGACTATTTGTTTTTGCAAATATATCAAAAACAAGGAATAAAATGCAAGTCCGTATTTAAAAAATTCAAGTTCATGTGATATCGTGAAAATGCAATGTTAAAGAATATCGGATTGCAGAACAGAAAAAATTATAACACTTCCAAAGTAAACCAGTTTTTGAAAGCTGATCGTCTGCGAAAGATTGGATGAAATAATTTTTGATACTTTTTTAAACATACATCACCTTGCATTTGAGCAATATTTAGCAACATTGAAAATAAGATTTTAATTTAACCTTAAAAAATTGCATCTTTTCTCTAAATCAACTGTCCGGACGGTCGTCATCGTAACTCTTCAAGTAACAAAGTAACCAATTTATAGCGGGAATTGTTGCGGATGTTTTTCAGTTGCTGATTCTTCCCCAAGAATATCAATGTTAAATAAACAAAACAAGCAAATTTGGGATGAAGATTTTTTGAATTAAAATGTATATTCAACTACCAACGTTTCACCTTAAAGTGAAAAGGCTTCTTCAGGGAAAGATTTTAAAGTTAAAAAATCAATTTTTTGTAAGTTTTGTGGAAGTAACATAATTTTCACCCTTAGCTAATAAGTTCAAATAATAGTAGTGTATTTAGGGTAAAAAATTTGAATTTGCTGTATATTTTGCTACGTACACGGAGAAAACTAAATTTTTATGGTAAAGCAAAAATTACAATTATATATGTAAATTTGTCGTAGAAATTGTAGAATTTATTAGGTAACTTGTAATAATCTGAATTTTTAAAAATTAATTCAAGTTTCTTAATTATTACAATTTAATTTGTAATATCAATTAAAATACCTAGCAAATTTATTTCTGCTGGGATTTTATTTTTACAAATACGAGCCAAAATTGTAATTTTTATTATTTTCGCCTAGGAAACAAACGGGTTAGTGGGATGAATTGAAAAATATAGCTTTAATATCAGGTAAATTTTCCTTTTTCATTCTCTCCGTGTACATAATTGTTTTTTTATTTAAAATCTTAATGTTAATAACTAGTACAAAATAGGTATTGGAAAATCGATTGTGGTATTCGAACAGACACGTAGATAATCTCATAAGGGTTCCGATTTTTGAGGTACGGAACCCTGACGTTTTTTTGGTTAAAACCACTTGCACACAGATATTCTTTCACGTTCAAAAATGTATAACATAGACAATAAATGTAGGTTTTTTTTTAATAGAATGAAACAAACAGCGAAAATTTCACTAGCATTTATTACAGTATGTCGCCTATCATGTGTTCAATAAATATTAGTGAAATTTTCATCACATCACACATCACAAATTGTTTATTTCTAATTATGTTTCGCCAAATGATAATGGTAAATACCTTACATTTTTTAACTAATAATTAAGTGATTAATAAGAACAGTAATAATTTTCTCAAAATCATCTGTTAAAATCCCTACCTTGCTCTAGAGAAATTTTCCGTGAAATCCATGAGATCTCCTTCACATGCTTTCTTATGATAATTAATTATTATCTATGTATATTCCAATACCATCACTTAGAGACCATAATAATGCATACAATGTATTAAGTCATAACTTCACTATTTTGATGTTGAAAAGGACTAAACCGCACCATAATTAACGATACCACACAGTCGATGGGACAAAACGTCGTAAATGACAACGTTGTGAAACAAATATACGTAAAGCTGGCAGACAATGATAAAGATAACATTTTGCTGTTACCAACTCCAACTGTTAGAACTTTTATTCCACTATATATTTTATACTATAAATATTCTAGCAGAGCCATCTTACAAATAAAGTCAATATAAAACCTTGTTTATGATAAAACAATTACAGAGTAAAATGTGCTCCATTTTTTAAAGAGATAGTAAACAAATGATTCATTCGTCGTTGCTGTTATCCGTAATACCTAATTGGAATGCAAATTTGAAAAAAAAAAACATTTATTAAAAACCATCGGATTTGTAATAGTGGTGAAAGTAAAAAGAAAAGTTGTTTTGATACATTCTAATTTTAGTAAAGGTCTAGAGGATGGGGGGGGATCGAAAGAGGTCTCACCCACCACTGTACTATAAAAAGTTCGTGGCGGTCTCACCCCCATAAAAAGTTATAGGGGTTCAAAATTAATAAATATGCCAATATTCATACATTTCTAGGTATGTAAATATTTATATAGTCATTCTTAAACAATATTCAAAGGTAAAACTAATGTACAATTTGCAAAACATTTTTTTTTTAATTTCCTATTGGCTTCCGAAAAATGACCCCTATGTTCAAAATTAATTAAACTAAATTTCAACTTAGGTAATCGGTCCAGTACATTCGGAGCAAATTGACTGTGACAGACGGACAGACAGACGTACGAGTGACCCTATAAGGATTCCGTTTTTTATTCTGACGTACGGAACCCTAAAAAGATTATTCTTATGTAAAATCCGAACTCTAGTAATGAGAAATTGGAACGTTTCTTAGTGGGTCTTTCTGACTTTGAAGTTTTAGTTTAATTTAATCCTTTCTACAAGAAACCCACGAATTCCTTCAAAAAGTAACAACTCTGTTCTCTGTTGCATGTGTATTGTTGCATTATTAGGGGCTACGTTTACTAGGCAACGATATGTATGAACATAAATGTATGTATGTATGTACGGTTGTTATAAGCAATAATGTTAAAGGAAAAAATTAGAGTTCGACATCCTTCCAACAGTAAAAAAAAAATTAATATAAAGCGAAATAAAACGACCTTGACTCCTGCACGATACCTTCAAGGACTATACTTTTATTTTGAGTGAATATCCATTACTAAAAAGCGTATTCGTACACGTATACTACTTATACGTATGCTCTTGAAAAGAGTCGTAAAGATTTTAGTACCGCTTCATCCAAAGCTTCGTTAATGGTATATCTATCGTATTTGTTTGCTAAGCCATTAACATTACAATAAAGATATAATTGAGTTAAGAGGATAAAAACAACTGATGAAGAACTGAACTACCTGACATACAGGATGTTTAAACTACTTTTAAAGCAAAAAAAATCGAAGCAGAAAATTGTTTCAAGATGTAGAATGCACACGATAAAAATCAACTGAGACGAAGCAGTTTAAATGTAAATTGCTTGCCAGCTAAGTTTTCAAGAAAGCATTTTTTTAATACCTGATTTTACTTACTGTACCGCAATAAAATGAAACTAAAAAACAATCGACTTGGGGTTGTACCTAAGGATGGTAAAGGGATTATGTCATCGGTCATTTGTTTATGTAATGTTATGAAATAAATTAACTATGGAATAAAAGTACACTGCAACGACAAAAGTCATTTTATGAGCGTTAAGTGATGAGCAAAATAAGACCAAGGTCAAGACCAAGACCAAGACCAAAACTGTCCTAGTCTTGCTTATTATTTCGTGATCATGGTCATGCTCAAATATTTCCAATATTGGACCTCGACTTGCGTGTTAAATCTTGGTCTTTTTCATTTAAATAACACGGAGAAAATTAAAAAGCAAAATTTACCTAAATATTAAAGCGATATTTGCAATTTATCCCACTAGCCCATTGCTTCGTAAGCGAAAATAATAAAAATTACAATTTGGACCCGAATTTGTAAAATTAAAATCCCAGCAGAAGTAAATTTACTAGGTATGTTAGTTGATATTACAAATTTAATTGTAATAGTTAAGAAACTTGAAATAATTTTTAAAAAACATGCCAACATTGAGATTATTACAAGTTATACCTAATAAATTTTACTATTTCTACTGCAAATTCAGTCATTTACAACCGAAAATTGTGATTTAGTTTTCAACTAATACGATACCGAAACCGAGAAAGTCCAAATTGTATTTGCAAGGTGTTTGTCAATTTTTTTTTCATATTAGGATGATTGTTCATACATAGAATTACACATAATTATAAGGAAGAAAGACGCTCAGTATTGAATTATCTTTTGTAGTTATTTCAAATATATTGTTAAGAATAAAAATGTGATTTTATATAAAGGGTTTGATATTAAAACTAATTCCTGAAGTTAAAAATGGCTTGATTTAGCTAGGAAACAGTATTTAAATTGCGTTGTCTGTCTTGACGGGATACGGCGTTACCTTACATTGTGATCATTCCATTATGATAACGAATTTCCTTGGTAGGTTCGACCCTCGGATGCGCCTAATATAAATTCACGGAAAACCTTATGTAGTCTGGGATATAATCGATATTCACTGCGACCTTCTACTTCAATTATGAGGTCAAACTCATCTGCTAGCAGCTTTAATGTTTCTTCTGAAATATTAAACCTTGGGTTTCGCCGATTGCAAAATAAACAGGGTAGTAAATTTTAATTATAGCTTTTGCGCATGTTGGAAATGCATTAGAAATGCCTTCAGCTCGACTATTTCGAAGTTTAATTTCGTTGNTTTTAGAATTGAATTTGAAATTGTTATTTGTCTCGTAGCATTTTGACATACCTCCAAAGCATCCTTAATTTTCTCCGTCATGGTACTTTTTTTAAATAATTTTTTTAAGCATAAATTTTTCTATTTGCCGACACAATAATTGTCTTCAATGCTGAAATTTTCTGTTATACATACGAGCTTGTCATGACCTTTAAAAAAAATAGATAGCTCCTACACATAAACTGACCTTTTAGAGAAAAAAATGTTACAAGATACTTGAAAGAAGTAAAAATATCGAAAAAAAATAGTTTGTATCCAGGTATATTTCAATCATGTGTTATCCATACATACACATACATCGAGAACATTCTTTTAGATCCCTATTTCAGACACTTAAAGTTTCTTTTTTTTATATTTAGTGTTATAAAATCGAGTAAACTGAAATTTTCAAATAGGTAGATACTAATAATGTTTTGTTCTAAAAAAAGAATATATTGAAGTTACTTCAAATAGTTTAACTGACGCAATAATTTTTCGTACAGTCTTAAGTATTTGGTCTTGGTTTTGTATATTCGATCTTGGTTTTAGTCTCCGCTTTGTTTGTTCGGTCTTGATCTTGGTCTCGCTAGTATAAACACGGTCTTAGTATTGCATTTTCGCAATATTTTACTTTATTTTTAAGTTAATTATTTTTACTAATTTCTTTTTAGACGGATATGTTTAACATCATAAGGTTAAGGGAAGGAAGACGACACCTACTTTGTGAGGGATGAAATTCGTGAGTGTTGTCGTTGCCATGTATTTCCTTTTACATCATAATCATTTTATTCCATAGTATTACAAAAAAAATACTGACCCGACGACTAAATCCATCGGGCAAATGTTGCAATTACATCCCTTTAGCATCCCCCACAACTCCAAGTTGAGGGATTCTTTTTTTTAGATAATTATCATGATTTTTATTTTGTACCTAGTTATACCTGTGAGAAAGTACCTAATACCTTCCTTACGTTATAAATTTTATTCCCTTGCTTATTAAAACTCTACAAGAAATTTCGATGTTCAACTATTAGCATTAGATATGAGCCGATAACCCGTTTTAAATCCCCACTGGGTAGCGGATCTGGTACTTTTTTTAGAATTCGGTCGGGTACCGGATAATTCTACCAGAGAAAAAAATCTACCAAATGATACCCAAGATAAAAATGTCCAGTCTCTCAGAGTCTCTGATGTCGCTGAGAGAGACTGTCGAAAGACTGTCAAAAAAACTGTTTAGCGTTTCTGAACGAGAGACTCAAATCGCTTATAGAGAGATCCTCATTTCGTATCCAGTCTCTGAACGAGAGACTCGAATCTCTGAACGAGAGACTAGAGTCGCTCATAGAGAGATCCTCATTTCGTATCCAGTCTCTGAACGAGAGACTCGAATTTCTCAATAAGTGGTGTCTCGATAGAAATGGTTAAAATTTTCTAAGTTCAACATATTTCAGAGATCTTTCTACGATTTCAATTTTTCAGTTTTATTCATTCAGTCTCTCTGTGAGAGACTCGAATCTCTGAATTAACAATTTTATCGTTCGAGTCTCTCATACAGAGACTGTGAGAGATCCATAAAAACACCTAGGCAATAACTGAGAAACTGTGAGAGACGCTGAAGGACTTTGAAAGATTGAGAGACTGGAGAGAGATTGAAAATGTTTGTCTAGGGTAATTACAGTACGAATTTTTTAATCGACATACACTGGCCTTTCAAGGTTTATATTTTGTGTGATCAATTATTGATCTATATGGTACAGCAGTACACCGATGGAAACAATAAAAAAATTTCGTCAAGCGAGCCAAGCTCCCCAACACCGATAATAATCCATCTCTATCCGTCTCTAATTGGTATTGTAATTGTATTGAAATTATAGTAGGTACCTTCCATTGTTATAAGTTTACTAAGATAAGTTTTTTCTTTTGATGACGTTTAGCCCAGTATTTAGATATCTTCGTTAAGTCAACATCAATCAACTGGAAATATGTGCGTTTTAGTATAGCCAATTGAATTGTTTACAAAATCGTTGAATGGAATTCGAAATTGCCTGTCCACGAGTTGAATTGAAGTGCACCACCCACTAGTAAGAGGATTCGTACTCGTTCTCATAGTGACGAGACGTTTCAAACGGTTTCAAACAGTTATTACAAGTCTACTCTTCATAATAGCAAAGTAAATATTATAATACGTACGGAATATTAGTAAATGCAAACCACTAAGAAATTGTCTGGCAACAGGAGTGAACGAACAGTTATTAAATTCAAAAGACGCAATTTAATATGTTTTTAATGGCATATGATAGTTTGGAAATGGCAGAAGACGAATTTACACATTCAAAATGAACAATGTTAATAGAAACCTTAAATTGTTTTTTTTTTTAATGATTTCTAACGACAATCCTCACGCTCAGGTTTGCGTTAAAATAAGTAACTAAGTAGTATAAAAGCATAAATACAAACAATTGAGATTCATATACAAATGAGATCCCTACATATTTAAAACATCCATCCTGAAATTTTGGTTTATTAACATGGGTTAGAGAAAGAGAGATGGATGAGTTAAATTTTTGCCATTTGACTACTTAGGTAGCATATTTTATAAAATTTTAATATTGATTACTTATATGCTTAAGGTAATTATTTATTAGGAGTACGAGGTAGCAGAGATCACAAGGGAAGGATACATTAAAAAATAACTGGATTTCAAAAAAATCCGACGAGAATATATTTTATGGCAGGAAACGATCAAAGAGAATATAAAGGGATAAAAATTTCGTTACTTTCAGACCATAGATTACTTATTCATTCTTCTGTAATCTATAAGTAAATAATTATTTTCTGTGTGTTTTTTTTTTTTTTTAATTTTAGGTTGAGTAGTTTCAGAGATAAGAGGGGAATGGTCAATTTTCATTTTTTATGTCACACGGTATATAAAAGTAATAGATAAAAACAGGATAATTTAAAGAATAAAATAACGAAATAATTGTTTA
>NW_020438870.1:555926-556493 GCF_000699045.2 Agrilus planipennis | reverse complement strand
CAGGATAATTTAAAGAATAAAATAAAAATAAATACAATGAATAGAATACTAAAATAAAAAGGCAACTGAATTAAAAAAAATACAACGTGTAATTATACAACACGCTACTGAAGTAAAACTTCTTCAAACACACAAACATACCGACATAAGGGTTAAGGAATTGGTTTAATGGTATTATTTGTACACTATGAATTTAAATTTAAACTCACGGCTCAGCACTACGAACTCGACTACGTGGCCGAGTAGAGGGGGGGACATCCGTTGCATGATTTCGTTACTTAGCAACTCGCATGAAGCGAAATTTTCACTTCAAAAACTATATTGTTTTAATTTATAAGACGTTATTTCTTATTTATTAACGGATTATACGAGGGTGGATTGATAAGTTTCCGGCCTAACCAAGAGATGACGCCACTAGGCCTACCTTGAGGTGACATTCTATAGTACCATCCTTGGATAGCTTGTAGCTATAGTTTCAGCCCGATCTCCTTGCTAGTGTAGGTTTGACAGCACGCTGAACAAGACGCCTCTGTGGTTTTCGTAAAAATGGAAAAGCAGGAAAATCGT
>NW_020438870.1:529183-554586 GCF_000699045.2 Agrilus planipennis | reverse complement strand
ATATATATATATATATAATGGACAATCGGCTTTAGCGAACTTTTTAGCAGGTGCGATGGGTTTTAACCAACGCATTAGCATTTCATTGAAGAATAGATCTATATATGTGGTTTTAATATGCTTATTATGTTCTAATGCCGGACCTTCTGTACGTATTTCGAGTTTCCGACGAATTATCTGGTTATAGGTATACAGAAACAGTTCTTCAATAAAAGTCAAGTTCAAAACACTGACTATTTTACATACGTACGTAGCAAATGTCTTCTATGATTCTCCAAGAATACAAACTGTAACCATGTATCTATACATATGTGTATTTTTTATTGTTTCCTTTTGGAATAATTTCTATTTTTATACCGAAAATATTAATAAATTACCTCAGGCTATAACGAACAAAACCTTTATATGCGTGTTCGTTATAACCGAGTTCGACTACAAAATATTTTATTTGAGTTTATGTCTACTTCGGATAAAACAAGACGTGGTTTGATGTGATGGCCACTCAGTTTTGTCGTATGTGAAGTAATGTAATTTTGATATCATCTAAAATATTTTTTGTATACAAATATTAACATTAATAAACTTTTTATGGTCAGATAGGTACATGAAATATGCTAATCATTAACGGAGTTGGTGTACACTGATGTCCGGCTTTTAGCAGCTAGCCAACACCCGTCTACTTTGGCTTAAAAGTAAAACAAAATGCCGACAGTTTAATTTTTTGATGGGGTCAAGGCCCTCCGTGATTGGCACAAATTTCAGGTTCTTTGCACTTTTTGCTCACTCGGTAGTACATAGTTGTTAATAAATATCTAACGGACTCTTCTGTGCATATATTTTGATTTAATTGCCGTACGTAATATTAAACAAACAATCTCCTTTGCGGTTAAAGAACTTCCTTCGCGAACGCTATCTACTATTATTTAATTTAATACGAAACAGGCACAACGTAGAAAAATTACGTTCCGGCAAAGTGACTTTGTGAATTGGAACTGACGTATTTTCGTGCTGAACATGAAATTATTAAACAACTTGTAATTTTTTATTAGAATAGTAAGTTTGCTCTCAGACAGTCAGCAAATTTCGTCTGAATTAAATATAATAAGAACATACAAAGGAAAAGAAATATTATACGTAATGGTTTTTTAACTAGTAAGTTAGAAATGTGATTTACAACTACAAAATTTTCGGAGATTGCAAATTCGGTCGATTTAAAGGATTTTTATTAATTATTGTGGTAAATTCGATTGAATTGAAACAATTCGGCCATACTGATATATGATTGTTCACAACAAAAACTATATTAGATAACAAACAATTTAGTATAGTAATCAATAAACAATAAAAACGAATTAGGACATACGATCTGTCCTAATAGAATCTTTATTATCATTTTTCATTAAGTAAGTTCTTTGTTATACTTATTAAATTATTATTGTTCGCGTTTGTTTTTTACCAGTTACCAGGCTCCGGCGTCATTATCCGATAACCGACCGGATCCAAAAAAAAGTGTCGAATCCGCTGGGTACCAGATTCAAAACGGGTCCCCGGCCCATTTCTAGTTCAAAATATTTTCTGATTTGAATGTACTAAATCCAACTATTCATATTCAGATCACACATTTTCGATTTTCCCTTCTGTGTCAAGAAATTTCGAGACTCTTGGGTCAAGACAAGAAATTATGATCAAGAAAAGGTTCAAGACAAGAAATATCAATTTCTTCTCCATTTGCGTCAAGAAATATCAAGACCCTTGAATCAAGACTAGAAAATGTTCAAGACAAGAAAAATTCATTTTTTCCACATCGACACTCCCTAGACAAAAATTTTCAGTCTCTCTCCAGTCTCTCAGAGTCTTTCAGCGTCTCTGAGACCGTCTCTCACAGTCTTTCACAGTCTCTCAGTTATTGCTTAGGTGTTTTTATGGATCTCTTACAGTCTCTGTATGAGAGACTCGAACGATAAAATTGTTAATTCAGGTATTCCGAGTCTCTCACAGAGAGACTGAATGAATAAAACTGAAAAATTGAGAGACTCGAGTCTCTCGTAGAAAGAGTAGGATCTCTGAAATATGTTGAACTTGAAAATTTTAACCATGTGACACCAATTATTGAGAGATTCGAGTCTCTCGTTCAAAGATTCGAGTCTCTCGTTCAGAGACTGAATACGAAATGAGGATCTCTCTATGAGCGACTCGAGTCTCTCGTTCAGAGACGCTAAACAGTTTTTTTGACAGTCTCTCTCAGCGCACCAGAGAGACTCGACCAGAGACGGAGACTCGAGTCTCGCTTTCAGAGACTCTGAGAGACTGAACATTTTTATCTCGGGCTGTTCAACCAAGAAAAGAAATTATGATCAAGAAAAGGTTCAAAACCAGAACAATTAATTTCTTTCCCATCTGCATCAAGAATTATGGACACTTATGAATCAAGACATGAAATTATTATTAAGAAAAGATCCAAGATAAGAAAAATTAATTTTTTCCCCATCTGCGACAAGAAATATCGAGACTCTTAAATTAAGATAAGAAATTATGAACAATAAAAGGTTCAAGATAAGAAAAAATAATTTCTTCATCTTGATTTTTAAGATAGGCAAGGGTTAGTTGTCGAAATCAAGACCGAAACCTAAGATGTATTTAACCTGCAATACTTTTCTATTACAATTTAAGTGAGTTCAACGTGCTATTATACTGTTACTTAGTATGAAGTAGTTCCTGCAGACGCATCCTCTCAATAATTTTACAGTAGTTGAAAAAACAAAGTAGTCGATATAAATTTGGCAAATATTTTACCTTCAATTTTTTGATTTATATGTATGGATAAATTTCAACGTATAAACTGAGTAACATCGTTGATTTACCTCCTTCCTTATAAGTTCACCGAAAGCTATAAGGTAAAGAAAAAACCAAGACAACGATTTTTCAAGGATTTTACGTCTGCTTTCAATTTGTTTTATTCATTGGCTTTTGTATACCTACAACCTACATATGTATGTATGTGTTTCTTGTTAGTGGCTTGTACGACCATATTTTCGAGTACATGCTACATATTTATGTGTAGGTACATAGCCACTTTTTTACAAATCACAGATCAACAAGCAGCTCAATGTATTTATTCGCTCAATGGTGGCACTAAATGCTCTTGAATTAATCATTCAGATTATAAGAATATGAATGAACTCCGTTACCATGAAACAGATCTACCTAGGTACTACTTAATGTGTGCTAAATTTGGTCCAAAATGCTAATAATCATTTTTATATACTAGCGAATGCCAATAGCCTGTGATTTATCTGACAGATAATAACCGCAATGACATGCACTACTGATTTCTCTATCATAACTGCAGGCCTAAATTGATGCATCATTAATCAATAAAATTCACAAATATCATTAGAGACAAGTCGGTTTGCGCTCGACCGTTTTACCTGAAGTTGACCAGTTAGTTAAAGGCCGGTACTATTCCTTATGGTTTTTAAAAACAACACTTTTTAACACTAATTTTATTTATTATTGATTATTTAATTATTTATTGAATTTGCTCTTAACTTTGGACGGTTTTAGTTTATCAAAGGAATAGGAGTTACTCCTTACGGAAAATAGCGATACACCATGTGCATTAACTATTAACACGATAAGGGACCGACCTAGTCGTTTGAAAGAGTTTTTGTAACTCCTCGATCGTAATTATTGATTGTTTAAAGAAAATTAGCATATTTACTGATTAATCAAAAAAGAATGGATGGCGTAGGTTTGCCAGCCGTCTACTACAGATAAGGCACCGATTTGCACTTTCTTGTAATATAATTTATTCACACCATAATACCTAATAACGCTCTAAATTGTTGTAAAATTAAACCATTTTTACATTTTCATCCAGATGTGATAGGTACATGATATAAACTTTAGTGTGCAAATAAAGCCAAATATAAAATCATTATGATATTATCAGCTAGAGAAATTATAAAATGTACTACAACAAAATCTTCAGATCTTATAGCCTTTTAAATATTTCTTGAATCTTATCTGGATAATTTCAAAGTATTTAAAATTATATTACAACAGAGTGCAAATCGGTTGATGTGTCCATGTAGGAAGTTACAACAGAACCAAGTTTGGATCAAGCCTGGCCCAAGATTATCCAATATTGGATCAAACACGGCAAATGCCTGGTTTGTTACTGACGAACCTTGGCACTTAAAGATTGATATTGATAAACGTACATATACTTGATTGTCCAATAGTAGACTGGGTTTGGGCCTGCCATAAAATTCAATATTTCCTACATAGGTAGGTTTATAATTCTATAACAGATAGATTTAGGCAAGAGCCCAAAATGGTCGAATGTAACCCAGCCGAATTTTATCATAGAATACGAAATTTTCAAGAACCGCATACTATTACTCGGCTATCTCTTTTCACTTTATCTGTACTACTCATCCAGCATTTCCTAACTTAACAAGGGCCTGTTCAAAACGCAGCAAACAACTGCAGTCCCAAATGGAAACAAGAAAGAAGTTTCGTCCATTCTCACAAATAATTTATTACGGCCCGAGATAAAAATGTTCAGTCTCTCAGAGTCTCTGAAAGCGAGACTCGAGTCTCCGTCTCTCGTCGAGTCTCTCTGGTGTTGCTGAGAGAGGCTGTCGAGAGACTGTCAAAAAAACTGTTTAGCGTTTCTGAACGACAGACTCGAGTTGCTCATAGAGATATCCTCATTTCGTATCCAGTCCCTGAACGAGAGACTCAAGTCTCTCAATTTTTCAGTTTTATTCATTCAGTCGAATCTCTGAATTAACAATTTTATCGTTCGAGTCTCTCATACAGAGACTGTGAGATTTTCATAAAAACACCTAGGCAATAACTGAGAGACTGTAAAAGACCGTGAGAGACTGAAAATTTTTGTCCAGTCAGGCGATTGATCGTCCCAACTATAGATCACTTCTTTCAACCAGTGGTAAAGTTTCTTTCTTTATATATTTAGCATTAAAATCTAGTAAAACAAACTGAAATTCCAAATACTAAAGATGTTTTGTTCCAAGAAAAAATATATTAAAGTTCCTTCAAATAGTTTAACTCATAAATACACCGGAAATAATAATTTTTCGCTTAATCTTGTGTAATGGTTCTAGATCTTACATATTCGGTCTTAGTTTTAGTCTTGGTTTTGTTCATTCGATCTTGGTCTTGCTAGTATAAAGACAGTCTTAGTCTTCGTCTAGCATATTCACAAAACCAAGACCTACTTTGCTCATCAGTTCCTAATTAGATTATCATCACTTTGGGGGTGAGATATGTAAGATCTTCTTCGGGTCTAAAGACTGTCGTTGATTACAGGTATTTCTTATCAGATTTCGCTAGCACGAGTGGAGAGTTTCTTCAGAATTCCCTCCATTTTCGATGTTGGAAGCTACTCCAACTAACGACACCCTTTATACTCGAATCAGGACAACATCCTGACACCGAAAACCTTTACCAACACGTACCATTATTATTTATGTTTCTGCTCCCTGATGAATACCAATTTCTGAAAGCCCTACAAACAACCAATTGAAATAGAAAGCGTCTTGTACTTAAACCAATAAATATTTTCGAAAAAGCTTTGTCTTTGGATTTGATGACTAAATAATATAGGCGAATAAAATCTTTCATGAGCTGCTTTGTCCCTTTGTTTCCTAACAGTTTAATTAGAAAGGAAATACTTGCTTTGAGGATTAAAAAAAAACAACAAATCAAATGAAATACTTGGAGTAAGCTATTTTAAGCGCGGGTCGAAGGCCGTATGAGGTAACGGATGAGCTCGCAGGTGATGATGATGATGATGATGACTACGATGACACCAAACAACACTTCAGACAATTTACATACAACTAACCAACCATCAACCATTTAGCGAGTCTTCGGAAGCGACGTCGCAAGGACGTTACCGTAAATTTTTCGTTTATCACGATTCCTGCAATGCATTTTTTGACACACATTACGGCTTTTCTTTATTGATTGCGTGTTTTAACACTTACCTATTTATAGCTTTTATACCTTTTAAGATGCATTGATAAATAGTAGAGTGTGATTTTTTTAGGCACTATATGGTAGTTGCACACCTGTGTACGATGGTGACTCATATAAATAGATAGTTAGTTCATACTAAGCAATTGTTGGACCAAAAAAAAAACGAACATTCAGATAGATACAACGTTTGTCTGGGCTCTGGGGAATGAACTTTTACGATGAATAAGTGTGAAGCACATGATTTTTAGGTTTACAATTTTGGCCTGTCCGTCTCCTACGCGGCTGCCCTTTCGTCTGTCAGTCAATTATACGAAGTATGTTCAAAAAGTATTGCGAATTATGAATTTCCGCGGGTTACGTTTATTCGATTTTTGTGGCGTTATGTTGGTACTCATGTCTCTCACTTATAGCAACAAGTTCAGCCATGTTGAATGTTGAGTTAATTTTTGACAGCTTGCACGTGTTTTAGCTCGTCTTCAATTCTTGCCTACTCCAAAAAGCGGATCAAAGAATCTGTAAGAAATGTTATGTGAAAAACAAAATTAAATATGCGGACGCATACCGAATGTAGACTGTGGCATATGATGAAACTACCTTGTACCGAAGCAACGTTTATCGGTGGTATAAAATGTTCTCAGAGGGCCGAGAAGATGTGAACGACGCAGAGCGTGCCGGACGTCCGAGCACGTCAATAACAGACGAAAGCATTGATGAAGTGAAGAAAACAGAATTGGCCAATCGTCGAATCACCGTTGCAGAAGTTGCTAAAGACCTAAACATATCGATTGGCTCTTTCCATTCGATTTTTATCAATGATTTGGGCATAAGATGGGTCGCCGCGAAATTCGTATCAAAATTGCTCAATTTCAACTAACAACAGCATAGCATTAACGTTGCTACGGAGCTGTTGGATTCTGTCCGCGACGACACAAATTAGCTCCAGACGGTCATACCTGGTGATGAATCATGGGTTTATGGTTATGACGTGGAAACGAAAGCTCAATCATCCCAATGGAAGCTGCAGCAAGAGCCAAGACCGAAAAAAACGCGACAAATTAGGTCGAATCTGAAGGTTTTGCTTACAATTTTCTTCGATTGCAGGGGCCTGGTGCATCATGAGTTCTTGAAGTTCCGTAGAACGGTCAATAAGGAATATTACCTGCAAGTTTTGCATTTGCACCATCATAACGCCCCTGCTCACACATCGTTGCTTGTACGCTCATTTTTGGCCAAAACCAACACACTAATAATGCCGCAGCCACCAGATTTATGGGGAGGATTTAGTTGGCACTCTGATTGGAAATTAAACTAGATCCTATTTCTAACTCTACACTCTTGATAAGCGGTCTTCCTCCATAATCAGGTCAGGCGATTTCTAATTTTTGACAAAATTAAACATTTTAAACAGAACATCTTCAAAAGACAATCATGCAGTTTTCAAGATCTCATCTCTTCCAAGAGAGCAAGAAAAAAAAGAAATCGAAATCTACTCAACTGGATAACTCTGAAGTAACAGGACGTGACCACGGCAACATTCACATCGTTCGTAAGCGTAAAATTCTAAGCCATCAAAAGCATTTTCCCGCTAAAACATTTATTGGGCATGTTTTTTACCTCTTGAAAAGCCTTTTCCTTCTGTAAATTTGTCGTTTTTTATATACCTATATAAACAACATTTTAATATACAAACTGTGACTCTCCCAGTGCTGCCGATGCTCCATTGATAAACTCCGTTTTTTTATGCCCATCTTTCTATTTCCATGAAAAATATCTTGGGTTCGTCTTCAACTTATTAGTGCCCGAAAAAAGTCCAGTAAAACTTGTAATACTTTATTTGTATTGTTAATGTTAAAGACCATTAAATTAATGGTGCCGTTAGTTTCGTGATAAATTCGCATACATTCACTAAATAGAAATTGTTTGCAAAAACAGTAGGCATTCTTTGAACGTTGCTAAAACAAACTGTTAATTGCCGCAAACGCCCATCAGAAATAATTATTCTATGAGTGTACACATGTGCGTGTTGATCAAAAAACTCCTTCCAGAAAATCATATGTAGCGGTTAGTTAAATTTAATATTTTAATATTATCAAAATCTTTGGAAAAATAATATGTAATATCTACTAACTGCTTTCCGAGAATGTCAATAGCAGTAAATACCGAGCAGTACCACTTGCATTCAAATTCGAAGAATCTCATTAGTTTGATTTCCAAACGAAATTAGGTACTGCAAATTTAACTTTAAAAGCAATTAGGGTGACAGTATTTTCAATAATAACATCGTCGTTAAGGGTTAAAATGGCCTAACAGTGCGGGGAAAAGAACGATATATAAAAGCAGAATTTGTAATGGGTTAGTTCGGTTGAAGAGGACCTTAATTGGTGGGGGTGAGGTAGAGGGGTTTTAGTCGGTAGGTCCGAGGAAATCTTCCTCGGAAATCCGACACCACCCAGTCGTACAGACGGCTGAGTGTCCCTGAGATTTCCCCTCTTCCACGAAAACATATAAAAAAAAATGGGTTAGTTAGTAAGTCTTTACTTTTATTTTGTTACATTTATGCTATTTAATTACGTTTATTTTTGCTGTGTGTTAGTTGTGTTGTACCTTTCATTTATCTTATTGTACTTTGCTTTCTGTGTTTTTTTTTGTGTCTAGTGTTTTGTGTGATCCAAATTATACTTTTTATTATTTTTTATCGGATTATTCTTTTATTTGTTATTCTTGTGTTCATTAAGCAAGTCCCCGATACATAGTTTCCACAGTAACTTTGAAATTTTACACTTTTTTTTGATAAAATTCAAATATTAAGTCTAGTTGAAAAATTAGAAACTTTACACCTTTAAAACGCTATTATAGGGTTTGCAAGATTGTAGGTATATACCTATCGGGCAGAATGCACCTATAGTAATAAAAATAGTCGGAATGGAATTTACGCTGAAATGTTGGTACGGGATCGAATTTACGTTTTCGGTTTTTTTGTTTGTTTTAATATTCCATATCAAACAATTCGAGAAATAGTATTAAGGAAATATGCATACGCCTTTGGGATATTTATATTTTCATCTTTGTGTCTAATATTTGTCTGTCTGTCTGCCTGTCTGTCTGTCTGTCTATAACCGCGCTTGACATTGTACAGTTAATTTTACCGATGAGTGCTTTTCAGCATACCAACATTCCTGAAGAATAATTATCAAATACATATTTAATTAACTTCTGTATAATATGATTCCCATAAAATACTCGAAGAGGTGTGTCAACAACTTGACCTGTCGGAAACGAGTCTTTTGTACATGGATACGTGATAATTCGTGTAGAAATGTATTTGAGATGGTAAACTGTGCTAATTCTACAAGTTCGACTATTAAAATTTTATTTTGATCAATGTGTTTCATGGCACGATTACACAAAATCTGTGTTAGTAAATAAATTAAAAATGTCTTCAAGTTAACGATTCTTAGCCTTTTACTAATTTCAACTAATTACTCTAAAATTATTGGTTATAGTATTCTCAAAATAATTTAACAGTGAGTTGAAGGTGTTCATTAATATCAACTCCCAGAGTTTTTTTACACATAATATGCCCGACGATGCCTGAATAGAAAAATTGGTCTGAGCACGCTTTGGTCGGTGCTAATACGACTAACTTCCCATTAGATAATACAGTTATTATTGATTCCGTAACTTCATTGTTGTGATTAGATTAGAACGTATTTTAATTAAATTGTTTGTAATTAATTCGTTTTTTTTTTATAAAAAAAAAACGGCTTGACCGATTTCGTTCAAATTTCTTTCAGATCTTCATTATGATAATATCTTTCGAAAAAATTTTGGTTGAGGGCGATATCTCAATCCGTTCTTGAGATATCGAAAACGAAAAAAATGCTGACATACGAACGTACGTACATACGTACGTACGTACGTACGTACGTACGTACATACACACATCATCAAAAAAATTGGCTAGCATGCTACTAATATGTTAAAACGTGGAAATATAATGAAAATTCCGATTTCACTTTTCGACCCAATTACAATAACTTCCTAATGGGAAGTTAAATATATTATTATTCCGCTATTTTTGACAAAATTTTTGGAACATCTGGATTTCTTTTATAAAATTATAGGAAATCTGGATAATGTGAAGTTTCTGGAATGTTTCGTAACTTTTTAGAATACACTGTCATATTTGCTCATCTTTCAGTAAATTCACAACTACAATTACCTTTTAAAGAAAAATTTACTTTGTGATTTAAACTCAATCTCATCGTTGAAGTAAAAAACTTATTACTCAATATCTCAACTTAAAATTTTAAGCTTAATCGATTCCCGAGATCAATTTCAAACATTTGAATATTTTTTACATAGCCCCATATTTTGGCATTCTCAACAAGTTTCTCCTATAAGCTTTTTAATCCTGTAATGTAAATTAAATTAAGCCATTATAGATAATCTTTTATTCAAAAAAGAAAATAAGCATTGCTTAAAAAAAATTTCGGTTAAAACTTCTACTTTGATTATAATGAATACATTTTTTGGCCACTCTGTGTATGTACATATTTTCTACGAAATACATTAATGTTAGGAGAATAATTACTATTTATTACAAAAAATAATATATAAGTTGCAATTAACAAAAAATAATATATTTGTAATGTATTATTTCTAATGTTAGTATACGTAATTTTCCAGTGTATTCAATTTGAACAGACTTGTATAAAATGAGTATTTCTATATCACCCGAATAGGTGGGAAGGGTATAATTATAACCTTTTAGGACGGTTCCATAATTTGACAGGTCAGTAATTAAGATTCTTTAATTTCAAACGAAACGGGATTCTGACAGTACATTATTTATTTATGGAACCATTGTTTTTGTATTCGGTTCGTAAAACCTGATAATAATCCAAGAATAAATCTCCTGATTCAGATCTACATTTCCGCAACTTTGCACTCGAAATGACACTAATTATTTTGTCTTGAACGAAATTAAGTTTTGAACTTAAACATTACCAAGATGACTTCCCAAAAATTACAGTTACACATAGTCGGTTGTTAGTCTGATGGCCATTTGCACATGCATAATTAGAATTGAGTTTGAAGGAGATGAAAAAACAAATAATATTTTTTTATTGAAAAGCAAATCATAATACAATACGATGTTACTTGTATTTCTCGCAGCTAACTATGCTATATTGTACTACCCAACTATATTGTGTGCACCGGAGGTGACCTTAAAAACAAGTATATTTAGACGAGGGCGGATACGTGGTGGCGCAGGGGATGCAACTAAAAATTTAAAGGGTATTTGTCTAAATGAACCAGCTGTTAGTTGGAAAAGGGATTGACAGTGAAGACGGATATAGATGACCTTGCAACATCAAAAAGGTGTTTCCAGGTGGGGATATAATGATGGAGCGCCACCACTCATTGCACCTCCATCCCTCATATCCCATTTGAAAACAATTTTAAGGTCCAACAACCTCATCTCTACCTTCTTCACTCCCTCGCCTCTCTCCAAAAAACAACCAACTTACATAAACAATTACCCTATTTTCAAGTTTCTATTCTACCCTTTGCACCTCCCTGTATCCTCTCCTTTGCCAAAATTACATGTTTAATGTTTTATAGGGTCACCTCTACCCTATCCTCCCTAACCCCTTTCCAACCATGGTCCTCATATTATAAACTGGACATGCATCGGATAACCGGGTACAGGACATTAGTTGTGTCAGTACCCGACAAAACTACTATGGTGAATAGTTCATTCAATTCTTGGTTGGCCGATTTTCAAGGAAAGGGATCATTTGAAACCGTTAAAACCAGAATATAACGTTTATAAACACTAAAAGTCTGCAAAGTGACAAAATCATACTATCGGGTTGTTCGGAAAGTCATTTCGTTTTTTCCCGACAGAGGATTTAATTGTATTCTTTTGCACCCAACTTCACATTTAAGCCGTATAATTTTTATATGCTTTGAGAGCTCATATAGCAAGGCTTGTGTGTGAAAAATTCCAATTAATTCTACGCAGTAGTTTTTGGTTGGTGCCCTTTTAAATATGGAGAGCGATAAGCAGCATTTTCGACATATCTTACTGTTTTACTACAGAAAGGGTAAAAATGCTGTTCAAGCCAGAAAGAAATTGACTGATGTGTATGGAGAAGGTGTGTTGACAGTACGCCAGTGCCAGAACTGGTTCGCTAAATTTCGATCCGGCAATTTTGATGTCGAAGATGCACCACGTTCGGGAAGGCCGGTTGAAGCTGATAAAGACGCGATAAAGGCATTAGTTGATGTGAACCGGCGAATAACAACACGTGAGATCGGATTGAGGTTAAATTTATCAAATTCAACAGTTTATGACCACTTGAAAGGCCTGGGATTATCCTCGAAGCTCGATGTATGGGTTCCCCATGTTCTCACAGAGAGAAATCTGTGTCGCCGCATTGACGTCTGCGATTCGCTTCTCAAACGTCACGAAAATGATCCGTTTTTGAAGCGCATCATCACTGGGGACGAAAAATGGGTTGTATACAACAACGTCAAACGCAAGAGGTCATGGAGCAAAAAAGATGAACCGGCTCAAACCATTTCCAAAGCCGATATTCACCAAAAAAAGGTGATGCTGTCTGTTTGGTGGGATTTTAAAGGAATCGTTTTTTTTTAGCTTTTACCGGATAACACAACGATTAATTCGGAAGTCTACTGTCATCAGCTGGACAAACTGAATGATGCACTTCAACAGAAAAGGTCAGAACTAATCAACAGGAAAGGTGTAGTGTTTCACCAAGACAACGCGAGACCTCACACAAGTTTGGTCACTCGCCAAAAGCTTTTACAGCTTGAATGGGATACAATGCTACACCCACCATATTCTCCAGACCTGGCACCATCGGATTATTATTTGTTCCGGTCACTCCAAAATTTTTTAGACGGTAAAACCTTCACCTCAAATGAGGAGGTCAAAAACCTCCTCGATCAGTTTTTTGCCAGCAAAGACCAAAAATTTTATGAGCGTGGAATTATGCTACTACCAGAAAGATGGCAAAAGGTGTTGAACCAGAACGGTCAATATATAATTTAATAAAGTATTTGTTTATTATACGAAAACTGTCTTTCATTTCCACAAAAAAAAAGGAAATGACTTTCCGAACAACCCTATATGATGAACTTCGTACGCCTATGGATTATAATGTTTCCTTTCAGAACAATGTTCCATAAAAAGGCAAAGGCTTGTAAGAAAAATTTAAAATAATCTAGCCAGACCAGCTATTATTTAACGTAGGTACACAATTGAATGTAATTTTAAGAACTACATGGAAGATGTAGAAGAAAACGGTTTCATAATAATCGTAACAGAATAACCTAAACAACGTTTAACGTAATATGTGTCATTAAGTACGAAAATTGCTCTTGAGTATTTTGTTTTGGTTTTCTTTTGTGAACAAATGTTGAGGCGGTCGTTAAACATGCAAGAATGGATAAAATAACAACAGTTTTTTTGAAACTCTTTTTATCAGTTTGTCACAATAACACCAATTATTTTTAAGGATGTTTGGGAGGTACAATCGGAGACAAGAGTACATAAAATTAGAAATTCGTGATTAATTAGGTTTTGCAGCATATCATGAGGTCAATAAATACTATATATACTTAAAAAAAAGTATACGGTTTGAGAGAAAATTTGGAATTTGACCAAAAACTTTGAATAAAATAAGAAATAACGAATAATATGGAAAATTTTTAACTGACTTTTGGCAGTGAATATGCCTTGATTTCAACTTCGAAACAAAAAAATATTTAGTTTCAATCTCTATTAATAATGAGCGTAAAACTTTTTAATATGTTTAAATAATAATTAAAACTTTAAAATTGCATTTATTTCAGACAATTATAAATATTATCATTATATTATCAAGTAAAAACGAGATTTTCAGCTAATTTTTCATTTTTTCCTCGATAACCATTTAGTGAATTTGAATAACCTTACGCTAAAGTGATTCTCCAGAGTTCAAGTTACATATTATAAAAGTATGAAATTTCTGGTAGCTTTTTTTCTGTTAATAAAAATAAATCTAATCAACTCGGTTAACGAATCTCCATAAAATGACGTGTAAAATTACAATTTTTTAAAATTTCAATAACTTCTTAACGGTTTAGTGAATCGATTTGTAATTTTTACAAGAGTTTTAGAATTGGATGGGGAACGTTCTTCCAAATTTTTATTTGTCTCGTAACATTTTGACATGCCTCCCAGACATCCTTAAACGTACTTATACCTACTTTCAAGCCGAATTCAACAAAGATGATTTACAATATTATTCAAAAAATCTTTGAATCCAACGATAAAAGCCAATTAATTATTACTCATTCGATCGATAATCAATTTGCATATTGTAAATAGAAGTAGAAGGTTGGCCCCTTAAAAAAAAATTTCCATGAATCGATATGTAAATCATAACCCCACCTAATATAGCATTGCAAAATTTATTTAGTGGTGATGTTGTCTCTATTCTACTGTTTTATCTATAATAATCGATATTGGATTAGATTAGAGTTGGATTAAATAACCATAATGTCGCAGCCCCCATCTAAAAACAGTGTTTTATAGTTCTGCACGATCATTACCACCCCCTCTACCCATCTCCTAACCTTTCTCAACTAATGTTGCATTTAAAATTTTCCATCTGAAAAGTTTTTAAACATTTTTTTCGGAAACATCTGAAACAGGTCAGTTTCGACTTCAAGGGGGGTTCTTTTTGTCTGTAAATTCATCCTAAAGTGGATGGCAACATCTCCAAGAATCTGATATGACACGGTTTAAAGGTATTTTAATTCTCTTTACAAATAGTCTGAATTTTTTCCCTATATATAAGTAATGTGAAAACCCATCAGTTGGTGAAATTAAATAGAAAGTTTCTAAACTATTTTTAATTGATTATATGTTTAAATTATAAGCCATTAACTTTCATACAAAAATAAACTTGAACGTTTAGCAGTATTTCAAGGGTTATTTCACTACATGCAGTCACAATACGATAGCAAGTGGCATAGATCTTCTAAAGTTCCTTTTTATAGATAACACTTTTTCAATGGCCCCATAAGAAGAAATCCAATGATATTAACTCGGCAAACCTGAAGGCCACTCAATGGGACTTATCCTGCCAATTCTAACAATTTTTGGGAAAATGTTGATTTAAAGATGGCGCTGTTAAAAGTGCACCATTCTTTGTAATGTTTCAAGAATCTCCACAATGCGAGGGTAGAATAAGCATATTGTGTAAAATTCACAAAATTGGGATTGTTCACATTTCATTCAGTTATTTTCTAACAAAAAACGGATGGAATCATTTTCTTTTTAATCCATTGAAGAGTTCTACGTGTAATTCCTGAAGTAGATTCCAATTCTCTGGCACTTGGTGTAGGATCCAGTTCAACAAATCCCAAAATTGCAACTTCTACATCCTCGTTAGTAACAGTGTACAATTGAAATAAACTTACTAGTTGACATTCAATCGCCTTCTCAAGACTTCGATTACCACTTTTTTTTGTAATTCAAATATCATATAAGTTTATCTGACTATTTTAAGTCTATTTTTCATTTACTCCACCTAAATGTCCAACTGGTTTTCCACATTAATTGTAGTTAAATGTAGTTTCAGGCATGAAGGTCTAGTCAGAGACATATTAGAGGCAGAAACAGGAGTTAGGAGGAGTAGAGGTAGACCTAGATTAGATTACTGTTCGCAAATAGTTAAGGATGTGGGCTGTTCTAGTTTTAGGGAAATGCGAAGTTTAGCTCAGGATAGGAAAGAGTGGAGGTACGTGTCCAACCAGTCTTAGGACTGATGACCTTATGATGATGATGATGTTAGTATATTTGTAAAGGGAATTGAAATACTTTTAAAATGATTTAAGATACATGAAGGGGTTGCCACTATCTTTACAAGTACGACCTCCTTAAAGATGTACCCGCTGAAGGAATAATCAATCTGTTTCAGAGATTTCCGAAAAAAAAATGTGGTTGAAAGCTACAAATGAGCCACCCTGTACTTCTAAGCCCAGGCAAATAGCGGCATTTTAAATAGGATAGTAGATAAAATAATACGAGTTGTCCTCTATAAGGGACTGATACTTCCGGCGTTCTAACGAAGTATTTTATTCACCTAAACTTTAAATAACCTTCTGTCTTTCACAAGAAGTTCGTAATGTGTATTTTTGTTTAAAATATGCAACTAAAAAACGTTTGTTATTTTAAACCGGTTAAGTCAGCGGATCTGTTATAATAGGGTCACCTAATTCCCATATTTTTGCCAGGTAAGTCTCGAAGCAAATTAGTGGCTTCAAAATCATTATACATATCTAGATACCCAGTTACAATCCATCATTGTTGTTCCGACTCAGGCGACGTGTTATTAGTAATCTACATGTAACATTATGTCAAGTTCTGATGGAGTTTTTGTTGATGCCATTAAATTTGTCTACATTATTCTTAACATCGTTACACTTGTAACGTCTGGGTCAAAAATGTATATCTCAACAACAAGAAGATTATCGCCAAGTCATCAACACTGGGCCACAGCTGGTCAAATAACTGTCTTTTAGATAACGTTTATGTGATGGCGAGTCAGAACACTGTAAATGGTATACAGCAAAAAAACAAAATCGGTTTTGGGCTCAGCTTGAAATTTTATACTAATCCATCAAAGAAGCTATGAGTTCTCTCTTTTATGAAAATTGATAGGTACAATTATCTTGCATTAAAATTTCACTTGTTTATTTAGTTTTTTTATTTATTTACCAGAAATTACATTGTCAACCTTTTTGAAGTGAAACTTCTTTACGCACGGTAGGGTAAGTCCGTTTCATGCGAGTTGCTATGTAACGAAATCATGCAACGCATTTCCCCCGCTGTCCGTCCCTATGTATGCTTAGATCTTTAAAACTACGCAACGGATTTTAATGCGCTTTTTTTTAATAGATAGAGTAATTCAAGAGGAAGGTTTATATGTGTAATACATGTACAATATACTAGAGAAACACTGATAATTTTAGAAGTTTGTAATGTGATGTAAATAAACACATTTTTTTGCGCTTACTTTGCAAACGCTGGCTGAACCCTACCAGATAGATCAAAATAATATACTACAGTATTGTATACCGTAAAAAGGTCTACAAAAAAGTCCGGGATGGTATATGTCTGTCTCTTAGGGATAACCCACAATAACCATTTTTTATCCTTGACTTTTTAAGAAAAATAATGCTTTACTTACGAAGCGATTTTAAGCAATACAGCATTAATCCTTATCCAATTAATTACTTTTAAATAGATTGTGCATTTAATATAGACATACGGTCCTTTATAGCATGTAATTTAAATGAATATTTTCGAAGATATTACAGACTTAAAATGCAGGGACATAGCGCTTGCGGCGGTACCGGCCGGTTTGTGTTGTTTAACGACAAAAAAGCTGTGATTGTTGCATTTAAAGACATTCTACAGTACATTTACTAACAGCATCGCACCCGTGTGAAACATAGTCTACAAATAATATCTACCATTAAACCAATTCCTTAACCCCTATCCCGGTATGTTTGTGCGTTTGAAGAAGTTTCACTTCAGTAGCGTGTTGCATATAATTACACGTTGTATTTCTTTTATTTTCAGCACATACTTATATACATTGTATGTCCTCATATTAAAACGACACCCTGCTCTAAAAACCATATAAGCACACAACTAAGGTAAATGTTTGAACTACCGGATTTTTTTTAATCTTGCTAAAAAGACAAATCCTTTAAGAATCGGTAAGTTCTTTTAACAGGAGAGTCGTCATATTATTATCCTGCTAGAAATTCCTTCTATCAGGACAAATGACTAGAAATTCTATGCATTCACATGATTTGTAATTAGACGTTCAAACAAAAGTTTCCGAGCTTTATTCTTAAAATCTGCAATGCTAATACTACAGAAATCAATCTGTCCATTCAATTTGTTCTCATTATGGGTGATTTTAGTAACCCCCCCCCCCGACATTTATTAATCAATACCGAATTCACGGCAAACAATTGAGACCATGGTGTCAAGTTACTTGCAGAAAAACCTCAAGATATTCAGGATGCTTACTTTGTTTTTAAATTCATTCACTTTATTTCATCTTTTTTTTTTGCATTGCTCCTCGACTCTAACGGATGAAATTTTATCTAACATTTTAACTCTGGAACACTATGCGGTATTGCTGACAACGTTATTCGAAATGGCCATGCATACGTTATGTATTTGTTAATGTTTCAGTCAGGTGATTATTGTTAAACGTTTACTGCCTTTCTTGCTTGATTTAGAGGCGTGTAAAACGGAAGAAAGGATTCGATTAAGGAATTAAACGAAGGATACGTGGGTGGAGATTATATTGCAAACGTGAATTGCAGCGAAATACGTTTATTCGTGTAAACAAAAAAAAAAGGCGCGAAGATGAGAAAAAGGAAAAACGAAAACAAATAAGTATCGAAGTAGCCATAATTCCACGGCCTACCACCATTCATTCGTAACAGGAAAACGGTACAGTTGCAATGATGTGGAGCATTTTTTCAGTCGGTCGACTGAGAAAACGCCGATCTCGATTACAGAACAATCGTATAAGTTCCGTTGCGCCGTAAAATGTTTATTGTAGGCAACAAAGTGTATAAACTAACTTCGTCTTGAATTACAAGGCGAATTTAATTAACGACTATTTCGTTAGTGACTGAGATGCGACGTTAAAAGTAACTGAACTTGCTTGTTTTAATCTTCTTCGGTACAATATTTCCTCAAAATCCTGAATCGTTTTCATTTATTGGCTTCTATACACGTACGTAACCATCGACATATGTAGCTTTTCGTGTTTGTATATGTTAACGGAAATGTGTGTAATCCGTCATTCTATACAATTCCTACGAAATGTTTATAATTCCTAAAATCAGCCCGTAATGTGTGAAATAAATTATATTAGACACATTTTCTAGGAAATCTATACATTTCCTAAATATCAATCGGAAATGTATTACATTCAAGATGTCTATGTCAATGTATAAATGCGTTTAAAGAGACTGATAGTCAAACGCCAAAACCTGTGTTGGATAAAGTTAGGTTAATCTAGGGTTGAGAGAAATTCTTTTCTTGTCTTGTCTTCTTTTAACTCACAAAATTCTCGTTTTGTTTTTGATAAATAAAATAATAGTATAAATCATGAAAATATACATGTTAGGGTATCCTAGTCCTTGTTCATTAATCCTATTCATCATTTGTTCTTCTACTCAGCGCTGGATTTACACTAGGGACACAAGGGGCTAGTGGCCATGGCGGTGAATTCCCGGGGACGGCAAAATTCGGTGCTTGAGAAAAATTTGCGCTATCAGAAATGATTAAAAAAGAGTGCATTTACAAATAAAGTTGTTAAATTTTTCAATGTTTCGGCAGAAATATAATTTAAATGAATCAATTGAGGTACGATCCACAGCGTTTGTTAATGTTTGTAAAGCACAAACATACAGCTGAGTACCAAATTTCGATTTCACCACGAATTCGAATGTTTCAAAAAAAAAAATTTTTTTTGATACTTTTCGTCAACAATATTCTCGAACCGATCAACTGATTTTGATGAGATTTACTGCATTCGGCGTAGCTTTTGAGCTTTAGCTATGATTTTAAAACGTCCAGATCTGATAAATACTCAATTTTGGACCTGAAATCAATAACTTCCCAATTTTGAAAAATTTGTGGTTTTTATTTTTTACGGTGCCCAGAGCGCCATTAAGGGCAAATCCGGTCCCGGTTCTACCTTTTGCAATATATTTTGAATTCGTGTCTTTTTAAGGTTCTACAAAATGACTATCAATGCGCCAATTCTTATCTTATTGAGGATGGTAAGACAGATTATACGCGGTGTTCCGACATATAATTGGAATTTTTTAAGTAGCTTCGCACTTGCACTAAAATTGAACTTTTCTAAGCATTATCACTCTTACTTGAGACAATACATTTTCCGTGGTCTACTAACCTTAAAGGTAAAATGTCCTTTTATTATATACATCAATTGGTTTTGATTTGAAGCAGTTTCCATAGTAACCATAAACTTGTGATGAGTAAAACTGATCTTGTTCTTGAGAAAATGCAAGACCTAAGTCAAGACCGAAACTGTCTATATACCAGCAAGACCAAAATCAAATCCAAACGAACAAAATCAAGAGTAAAACGAAGCCCGAATATGTAAGACCAAGGCCAAACATGCACGACTGAACGAAAAATTAATACATCCGGTGAATTTATATGAGTCAAACTATTTGAAGTAATTTTAATAAAATCTTTTCTAGGAACAAAAAATTTTTTGTATTTGAAATTTTTAGTGTGCTTACTAGATTTGTAATTAGAAAAATTATTAAGAAGAACGTAAGTACCAGATTGAATGAGCAAGACGAAGACCAAGATCGAGACTATGATAAAAGCCAAGACTAGAAGTATTTGAGCTGGGACAGTCTTGGTCTTGGCCCAAAGTTTTGAACTTTATGTCACCTGTGAACAGTTTCACATAATCGATTATATTAATGGATACGTTGACCTAGGCGTAAAAAAATAATCGAGTATCGAATTATTGGTTCTGAAAGACAATCAATTCTATGAATTACTAGTTGAAGTTGATCAGATTGAGTTAGGGTCGGGCGAGGTAGGCGTTATAATTCAGAAATCTCCTCGGCTCATGGAAAAGTAGTTTATCGATAGAACCGTTAGAAATTTGACAGTTGGCGAAAAGAAAAGCGAATTTGCGACGTCTTCGACGATGACGACGTCTTTGTAACGTCCGTCGACCGGTTGTTGCACCTGGACTGTCTTTTGTTTCATTTCACGAGACCTTTAGGCAAACATCACACAGTGCAAACATTTACTGCCGAGTAATAATTACCTTGGGAATGGAAACGAGCTCGACAAACTCATTGTCGTAAGCACAACCAATAACGTTTCCCAATTTATTACTTGTTACATTTGCCTAGGCACAGAAATAAGTATGATTTTATTCCTCCTGACTGATATGTAACTGTTATGTTAAGAGGTTGGGAAACGGGGGGGGGGGTCACTGAAGGGCTCCGTTTTTAGTAAATACTTTTATTAGATTCCCCGTTCAGAAAAGTAAAAAAAATTGTTCACAATATGTATATATATACATTAGGGTGCTTCAAACAAAATTTTTAATTTTTTTTCTAACTCTTTCCCTCTCAAATGTTTCTATTTGATGTAAAAAAAANCCTGTATATTATTACATTTTTGAATTCAGTCTCGATTTTAATGTCCAGTTTGTTAAGCATAGTTTTTACCTGCGCGGTATCTTTTTGGAGTTATTTAGTAATTTCTAGAAAATTGACGTTTTTAGTAACTTACAAAAATTTTAATATCTCGGCAATTATACTCGATAAAAAGATGCGGCTGTCGCTGTTGAAACGCACTCGGCTTTACATCTAAAAATTTTTTTCAGAGCACCTTTAATCGTTACACTAGTAATGTTCAAATTTTAAATGTTTCAAACATCAATAACTCATTTTTTTCAAATGGGAAGCTATGTTCATTTTGACATCGTCGGATGCAAAATTAAATTCTCTTTCGATTTTATTAAGGCATATTAGGATCTACGCTTGACGGGTTTCAAAATAATTGCGATTTGTTAATTATTCTGCAATGTGCAGAGAAAACGGATACATCCTAGCGACATGGGTCTGTAGCCGAAAATACAAATACATTCTGTCATCAGGCCCCTCTTTTCCATTGGGCACTCTGGGCAAGTGCCCAGGGCCCCACGATCAACGAAGGCCCCCTACATAGTTCCTACCAGATCCATCCGCCNCTACCCTTGACGGTTTTCAAAATAATTGCGATTTATTAACTATTCTGTAATGTGTAGAGAAAACAGATAGATCCTAGGCGATATATATGTACCCTTGTTGTTAACCCTTCATTTTCATATTTAATAATTCATTGTAAATAAAGTTTGTTCCCACTATTGTTTATATCGGAGTTTTATTCACTTTCTCAATAAATCATTTTGAGAAAATTCACGGGAATCTTTTATGATATTAATTGGACTACCCTGTATATATAAATTTTTACCCCGCCCTTTATTACGATATCACGTATCAGAATTTACACGGTTAAAATCTTATTTGTACTTTATACATACGTTGTAAAACTGTTTTCGCTTTCATTATATTACTATTTTTTTATCAACTGCATTAAATATTTCATTAACCCTTATCTTATGTAGACACGTATTTTATACTAGATCCGCCATCGAATTTGGGTAATAAATATATTCTTTTTAAAACCATTAGATTTAAAATTAAAGATCACAAAAAAAAATATGAATACGTAAATTTAAAGATGTCAGCAGGATTGCAACACTCCTAAAACGTATTTAATGGTTATTGTACAATCTGTAGCAGAACTAAAGTACTACTTCCTAGAAAACGAAATAACCACCCATCAAAGAACATACAATACATATTTTAGAATAATTAGAAGAAGTTAATCATTTACTTATAATGAAGTGTAAAAAGCCTTGTTTACATAGTCGCAGTGAGTTCAATTAAAGCCGCAGCATTAACGATTGTATTGTGATGACTTTCAAGACGGTTTCATGGCACGAAACATTTTCATAAGCCGTACGATAAATCAAAAAAATAGGAGAAACATTAACGCCATCGTTAATAGCTGACAGACAGCTCGTTGTTTAACTTGATTGGAAACAAGTAGCACTCCGGTAATGAATGTTAATAAAAGTACTAGTCTCACTATAACAACTAAATTGCAGATCTCTTACTATGCGCCTAACAATCAACGGCACAGCGGTAAAGCTTTAAATAAATTCTCGTTATGACAGTATATCGCCATCTACTAATATCTGCCACAAACTGAAGTAGGTACTTCTTGAGTTAGTTCAGGATCTTAATAAAACAGACGAACCGCTTGGTGCTGAGGATAAAGCCATAAAAAAGGGAATGAAAAGGGGGTAACACTATCGGTGATGCCGAATTCCCTCCCGCAGGTAGTTTTGGTTAAAATACAGATAGTCGAATTCCCTCCTGGGTACTAGCCGAGTTCCCTCCCGTTCATATCAACTCCGATAATTAAGTGAACGACTACTTACCGATTTTATTTATTGAAAATAAATATATATTTATAGTGCACTTCANACAAGAAAACAAAGGGGAAGTGAAATATTGCGTTGTTGAGTGCAATTAGAAAGGGCTAAAGGACTAAAGATCCTTGCTTTAATTTTCATAGTATTCCAAACAAGTCATAGGAAATACAGGAAGGAAAGGAATGGATTGTCGGTGTGCTATGCGTAAGCTTTCTTTTATTTTATTGAAGCTGACAAACCTTGGGAACCGACGAAATGCGCAAAAATATATCTATAGTTTACATTTTCAAGGGGGGAATTCGACGTCGGTAATTTTTTAACCATAATTAAAAACAGGTATATGGGAGGGAACTAGGCATTATCCAACACTATGCATCTTAAAAATTTGCATTGGTGCAGTGGTTTTTAATAATGAATAAATAAAAATCTTAAATTGTGAAATAAAATCGAGATACTAATTAATAAAAATAACTTTGATGAACAAACTTCATTTAAATGAAATAACTACAAATAAAATTAAAACTTGGTATTAGCTTGCTATGTAAATATAAGGTATTCATAAATATGTAATTCGGGTTATTATTTGGAAACCTAATAAATAAAATTTTAATTAAACGTTCTCATAATTTTTAGGGTTCCATACCTCCATAGGAAAAAAGGAACCCTTATGGGGGTCCGTCTGTTCGTCAACACAATTTTTCTTAGGAACGTGTGGAGGTATCAAGTTGAAATTAATATCGATTATTCAGGTCTCCAATCTCTTGGAGCTATAAAAAAATCCAACTTCTAAATCAACGCAATCAAAAGATACCACCATTTATGCCTCATTTTTGACACTTGCAATGGAATCAAAATCTATAGGGTATACTTCCCGTTGAATTTGAAACATTAAATTTGGCAGGAAGTAATGCCTTACAGCACAAGAAAAGGAAAAATCCGAAAAACCATAAATTTCTAGTTTCTGCACAAAAAAAGTTTGTTTAATTGTAATATTGTAACGTTTTGGGGACTGATTTTGGGGGGAAAACAAGACATTCACAGAAAAAAAAGAAAAAATTTCTGGAGAACTGCGATGGACGAACTATTTACATATGCCTACCGGTTGGTGTTGAACGCTAAATCTGTATTTATTAATAACAATAAACTGCAAAGTTAGTTATTAAATGATATATCTCGAAAATTAATTAATAAAAAATCATGAAAATCAGGTTCTAGGGGTTTTTGGTTAAGCTAATTACGAATTAGATATCAGATTTGCAAAATTCAAAAAGGCGGATTCAAAATGGCCAACCACAACATAGAAAAAGTGCGAATAAAAATTGTAATTTCTGTTCAAATTTGGTAGTTCATATCATATATTATCGTATTCTTCTCGAAATTTTCAATAATTTTTTTTGAAATATTGATTTAATCAAATACATAAATTTCACACTATTGTTTATCAACTTAAAAACGTCATAGTAGTCACCATGTATGTATGTGTAGTACTTACCTACTAAAATTATTAGTTGTGTTAAACTTAATTCTTTATTTGAAACCTTCGCAATGATTTAAAAATCGTGTTTTTCCCAATTTTCACGTATTTTCTCTTTAATTATTATTACATTACAAGAAAAAATAAAATCAAGAAATATTTTTCAAGATTAATACCTTAGCTACTACAACTTTTATGCATTCAAGTAAAAATAAATTTTATATTTTTTAAGACTTAATAGTGTTAAATTTTCGAATTCTTTCTTCTAAAACGTATAGTTCGACTTATTCGTAAATAATTAATATAAAAACGCACAGATCATACAATAAATCATTGGAGCTTTAATATACCTCTTCACCTTCAAACTGATCACTTACAGTGCCGATATCACTATATTAAGCTTTGATATTGACGATTAAAATTTGGTGTCAACAACGGAATACGTTTATTTTCGGAAAGGTCTAGTCTAAAGGTCTGAATTTCCTACTAAATTTTTTTTAATTTTATTTGCTAAATACGTATTTTAGATACTCTCTTTAAATATGCTATCCAAATATATGTTTTTCTGTTTTTAATAAATTATTCATTTTACAATGTTTTTTACTAAATGATCTTTAATTTATCAAATGATCCGCTAGATATGTAAAAATTAAAATATTTAAGAAAACACTTAAAAACATGTAATACATCAAGAAAATTATCTTCTTTCATTCTTTATTGGTTTCATATCATTTGCTTTTTGCAATCAAAAGTTACAG
>NW_020438870.1:523926-528548 GCF_000699045.2 Agrilus planipennis | reverse complement strand
ATTTTAATTTTATTTGTTTGATAGATATTTTGTATGGATATAGAGAAGGAGGTAAATGGAAATGTATTATTGTATAGCAGCTGTCCACGCGGACGCATCGCTCACTCAAGTAGGAGAGAGACAGATGTCGAACGCTGCCGAACGCGGAGGCCGATTGTGCCTCTTTGTCGCTCGTTCCGAGCTCTCGCTTGTACTTCAAGCTTTAAATAGAACGCCTCAGAGCGAGGTAACGCCGCATGAGTCATGTTTTTTCGTGCGTGCAGCCGGCTCCATCGAGCCGTTGGCACTTCAAAAATAAATCAAAAATGGATGACGTCATTTAAATTGCTGCATATATACAACAGATATGTACCTACTAGATGGTAAGAATAATAATACGTTTGGTCCAGGGAAGAAACACCGCACTCAAGAGGCTTACTTCCTGAGTAAATAATTGCAAACAAAAGTATACATTGGATCCTGTTAGACTGACAAGAAAAATTCGAAAGGTACTATATGCAAGCTATTAAACAAATTTACACGCTTATACAATGCCAAGCGGGCCGTTGCATGTGCAAACCGAGCACTAACGCGGGGGTCATTAAACTTGACCAATTTTTACAAAGTAACAACGACATGTATGTATTAATACTTTAATAAAGTTGAGCGGTTTTTTTTATATACTCATCACCATTTTTATGCGGCGTTAAAAACTGCAGCGGTTTCAATTTATTACTGCACAAAAAACATTAAACAATTTTGATGTTGCCAGACAACTTCTTAAGCAACGCCATGAAGAGAAGTAATTACACAAAAACCAACTGTTTCATATATATATTCTATAAACTATTTTTGGAAAATCAAAGAAGAAAATCAAATTACAAATTTGTCTGAAAGTAATAGGTATTAAAGTGACAAAATTTCTAGTTTTGTTCGCTGATATATGATTTGTCTGATAAAAATAGTAATTGGGACAAGAAAACAAAGGGGAAGTGAAATATTGCGTTGTTGAGTGCAATTAGAAAGGGCTAAAGGACTAAAGATCCTTGCTTTAATTTTCATAGTATTCCAAACAAGTCATAGGAAATACAGGAAGGAAAGGAATGGATTGTCGGTGTGCTATGCGTAAGCTTTCTTTTATTTTATTGAAGCTGACAAACCTTGGGAACCGACGAAATGCGCAAAAATATATCTATAGTTTACATTTTCAAGGGGATACAATTCCGAGGATATTTAGGAAATCCATAAAATATTGTTTCAAAGATTTTTTAATAGACACATATCCTGGGAGATGTATGCATTTCCTAGGAATTGTATGAAATTCCGTTATTGTACTAGGAAATGTATAAAACTAAAATGCTTTCTGTGAATAAATTGAATAAAACACTTTAGTAAACTGTGAATCTGAGTTATCTGTGAATACAATAAATAAAACACGTTGTTAAACTGAGAATCAGAATACCCTCCCCTCATAGTAGCCATTGACGTCTTCAATGTAATATATTTCCGGTAGCAACTTAGGAAATGTATAGATTTCCTAGAAAATTGGTCTAATGTAATTTATTTTACACATTTCCGGCCGATTTAAGGAATTATGTACATTTCCTAGGAATTGTATATAATGACGAGTTACACACATTTCCGTTAACATATATATACTACTGTAATAATCTGGTCAAGATTATTGGTTGTCTTAAAGGCAGATTTATTTAAAGTAAAATTAATACTTTTTACAATGAATCCGAGGGTTAAATAAACTTATTATGTTAAAGGGAATACACTCTCTGGCAGGAGTAAAATAAAAGAACCGCTTGAGTTCGAATTGAACTAGCCCACCAAGGGTTCCGTACAAACTTAATTGTAGGTATGAAATTAATTTGTCCGTCAAGGGAATTGAATTTCGAAAGATTTTTCCTACTTTTTCCGAATATGTTTTAAGTTTTCCCCCAAAATTAGTCCTTAAAATCATGCGTTACAGTATTGCAATTAAAACATTACCTATTTACTATTACGGACAGACATATAGACAGACAGACGGACAACAAAGTGATACTATAAGGGTTCCCTTTTTTCTCTTTTAGATGCGAAACCCTAAAAACAACAAAATTATTGTAAAAAAATATTTTTTGTTTTTAAAAACTGATTGTTAAAGTGTAATTTTTAGTTGGAACTCCAAATTTCTTATAAACTTTTACAAACTAATGTATTATGGTAATAAATTCAGTATTTTTAAAATTTGTCGTCCACGCCACTGTTCGGTTGATAAACCAAAAAGCGCATCGAACTTAGCTCTAAAAATAGAAACGATTATACGAAAGTGAGCCACGAAAAAAAATAAAATAAAATAAACGATTCCACGTAATAAATTAATATTTATCGTTACAGCGTGAGACTGGCCGGACGCATCGTCGCATCGGTTTGCGATCTGTCGTTAATCTCCCGTTTCTGCTGCCGATTAGTCGTTGAAACGAAAAACGCAATCAATTTTGTCGACAAAGTGTCCGACCATTACACGCACGAGGCGCATTAACTTTTACAGACCGTAGGCGCCATCATCACTGGTCGCACTACGCCAAGATGACCGAGGCGCGGTCTCGTAGAACGCGCACGGTCGCGGTCGCAAGCCTTCGAACGGGCCACCGTCTCGCCCGACAGGTAGACACCGTTTACTCGTTGCAATGTCGAGGTAATCGCGCTAAATGTCATTGTCAGGGTTACATAAAGATACTGTATTACTGCATGTTACCTGCCTTCTGCAATATGCAACCTAATTTTTTCTTTTTATAAAAAAATTAAAAAAAAAAACAATCTAACCCAACTCTAACCTTATCTAACATCCCGAATGGAAATTAGTTCAGGGAACGCCGATTATGATCAGATCCGGATCAGATTTTCCGTAATACTGTAATCAGAATACAGTGCTCCATTCCTTGATATGGTCACATGATTAATGGGGATCGATCAGTGTACAGTATCCTTTCCCTGGATCCGACTATGTGATCAGTTTCTTGTCAAAGTACATTACTCTATCCGTTGGTCCAGTCTGATCAGGAATTGATCGAAGTATATCTCTTGATTCGTCTATCTGATCAGTTTCTGATCAAAGTACCAGTAATATGTTCAGTTCCTTATCAGAACCTAATACTACGAATTTTATTACAATTTCGATAAGTTATTTAAAACGAGATTGTACCTATCCGATGTCCTGAATTGTAAAATGGACCAGCTACGGGTTAGACGCAGTAGATACCATAGGTAGATATAGGTACATAATATACAGTAGAACATTGAAAATAGTTAGGTGCGAATTTATGTCATTTAGCATGATTTTTATGAAAAGAGCTGATCTACATTCAAATCCAAAGCGGGAAGGGACGGCACTCTTAAATTTTTAAATACAAGATCAGGTCTAACTAGGCACTATTTGAAATGTCTTTTGATTGCCTGGTCAAGTTTTGAATTTTTTGAAATCGGATCATTTATCTCCGCAAAACTGAGGGAATTAAAGGATCTTTCAAATGGTGTGCAGTTTGATCTGACCTTCCATTTAAAAATTCAAGAGCGCTGTCCTTCCCTACATTGGAGTTAAAATAACATGAATGCAAACACTGAGTTTAGATGTCCCCCTTACAACAAAAGTCGACGTGTCTGAGGTTTTTGCATAAAAATATTGTTAAATGTTATAAACCAGCAGTTACTGTTTTCAACGGAACGCCCTGTGTAAAACAAATGGAATCAAAACGTTTAAGGTCACCTTCGGGCATACAATATTATTATTATTATTGTTGTTGCTGCATCCATCGGGTAATTTCAAACAACTTACTTTGCAAGAAAAACGTCTCTATAATTTTAAGGAGAGGCTGCGAATAATAACATCTTCGCAGGCAAATAATTTATTATCGCTTCCTCATTGTTTATGCACAAGCGTACATATACATAAAGTCATACACAGATACATACACACGTATATAATTACAGAAATGACACGTCGTAAACGACTAATGGTCTTAGAGGTGCGTACCGGTTACCGTTAATCAGCGAAAATTGCCACCTCGTCTATTGTTCCAGTTAATGGTTAATAACTTCATTTATAAATTTTCCGTACACAGGTACAGACGTCAATTTACTTAGTTGGCCATGAATACAATTGACTACTTAGGAAGCCTGTTAGTTAGCGCTTATAGGTATCTATCATCAATACATGCGCGACAACGGCGACGTTCGAGAAGGAGACTACAATTATGCGTCAAGCGAGAAACCCGCAACGTTCGTTCCGTTGCAGGAAGCAAAAAAAATATTAAACCATTCAAAACTTAAACAAAAAGCAAACGTCAAGCTTATTCGATAAAAAAGAGCCCAAAAAACAAATTAGCCAGAACGGGACGCCTTGCACAGGTGAAACATCAAAATTTATTTTGATATAAGTATCTACACAATTGAAACTAACAGCTAAGCAAAGGAATATAATCTTCCTCAATGGTTATTACTCATAGCAATAAATTAGCTAGAAATTTGTTAACTTCCCGGGGCATACGTATTTTGCCATCCCTAACTGTGAAGGGGTCACTATTATTTTTGAATTTATATATCGAAGACGTGATAAACATCATTAAAAATAGGACAACTTTAAGGATAGATTTGCA
>NW_020438870.1:516747-522399 GCF_000699045.2 Agrilus planipennis | reverse complement strand
ATGTTTTGTCAATGTTGGGTCAGTATTGGATAAATATTCTATATAAATAAAGGAAAAGGTACATCCCTTGTATATATTGCCAATATTGGATAAATATTACAAATCAATATAAATAAAAGTTATTGTCAAATATCTTTTATTAATATTGGATAAATATCGGATAAACATTGTATTAAAATATAGGAAAACAGTATATGTCCTATATATTACCAATATTGGCTATAAATTGCCAATATTGGGCCCATATACAATATTGTACCAATATAGAATAAATATTGGGCCAATGTCGTGTGCTACTGGGGACCCTTTGCAAATCAGATCACGATGTTGGATAATAGGTGTAGAAACCCTTCGTTGGTGTTGTCTTTTCATGCCATAACCTTATGATCCCAACCTAACAGCTTTTTTTATGTTTCTCATAATATAATATTGAGTTCCGCATTTAAAATTTGTTGTGGTAATTGTTTCGTTTAAAAACTAGGGTCGTTAATTTTGTACTAGAAATTTGAATTAAACAAGCAATTTGTAATGTAAAACTAGCACTCGAATCTCGAATTAAACATTTTATAATTATTCTATATAATGGTATAAAAAAGTATCGATATATCGTTAACAATAATAGTAACTGATAACTATTGATATATCGATATTATCGATTAATAATAATTAATTGTCGGACAGACTTACGAAAATCTTCAATGAGTCCCTTTTTACAGAGAGTTCGATTTCCTACAAAAAAATTGCTTTGCTCATTGTACAGTAATTCGTTGTCGAATTAGAAAACTCCAAAATTTAAAAAGAAAGCTTCCTGTTGTTTAAATAGACAATAGAAAATTGCGAAACGCCATGTCTAGATATTAATATTAAGGGCTTATATTTTAACTTAGGGATACTAAACGATAACTACCGATAATTATGGAATATATTGATGTGTCTAAATATCGATAGCTACCGATATATCGACAGTTATCGATGAATATCAATCATTATCTATTTATAAATATTTTTATGTTATCGACAACCAACAACTAAAATCATTTATCCGACAGCATGTAAAGTTGCTCTTAAAGCAAACAAAAGCATTAGAACAGTTTTCAACGCTTGTATTGAATTATTTATGAAGAATTTGTAAAATTTTAACCGTTAATATATATTTTTATTGGATTCACTTGAAATTTTTCATTCCATCAGATTCTCCAGATTTTGTAGGAAATGATCTTCATTTTCGGATAACTTAATAATCATGGTGTCGAAAATTGCATGATTGACCTCGCTTCAAACCTTTGCCAGTTATAGATCGGTTATGGAATTTTACCCTTTGTCAACTGGAAAAAGTCTCTGTACTTAAAACATATACAGAAATTTGCCTCGACTAAGTGTCTGAGTGATAAACGCACAGACGGAACTTTTGAATGCAGTTTCAAAAAACATGACTCATGCGGCGTTACCTCGCTCTGAGGCGTTCCATTTAAGACTTGAAGTGCAAGTGAGAGCGCGGAACGAGCGACAAAGAGGCACAATCGACCTCCGCGTTCGACAGCGTTCGACATCTGTCTCTCTCCAACTTGAGTGAGCGATGCGTCCGCGTGGACAGCTGCTATACAATAATACATTTCCATTTACCTCCTTCTCTATATCCATACAAAATATCTATCAAACAAATAAAATTAAAATTTTCTTTTGAAAAATGAAACCATTCCATCAGTATTTTCTTATGACATTGTCACGTTCAACTATCGTCAGTAAACCGACTTTACAGACAACGGATTTTTTAGTAAAATGTAGAAGTCAATAAAAAAATGGAGTTTTATCACTAGACAGTCCAAAGTCATGCCCCATAAGACTCTGAGTTAACTTTAACCGCTGGTTTCCTATAAGTTATCCGACTTTATCCCAGTTCAATGAGAACATACACCCTTCTAATCGACAAAAAAAAAAATTATCCTGCAACTGTGGAGAGCCCACGACGCATTACCGGTCATAAATACCTACTTACGCTTACGATTGTAATTCCATAAATACAAGATTTCGAGACACGTTTATACGTACGTGTAGCATTGTCATAGTAATAATCGTTGAGATCCAAGACGAAACAACGGTCGGCGGCAGATGAAGAGGCATCCACATGCAAGTAAGCAAACAACAACGACAGAAGCAGCAGCATCATCATCTTCATCATCATCGTCGTCGGCAGCACAGAGAACAAGCCACCGCAGCGGTTAAAAAGCCGAAGTTGTAATGCTTTCAAAGTAACGGCATCGAAATTCTCACTGGAAGGCAATTGTTCTTTTGTAATCGGCCATTGCTCGCTGTTCATTAAACAGTGGCTTATCAGGGGAATCTCGGTAACTACGGCAGCGACGCCGGTAGTTTCCCTGGGCGAATCTCTCTAAGACTCGTCGGTGCAACAACGGTCGTGTCGACATTGCTGCGTTTTGTTACTAATTCCTACACGTAAATGTCCATGTTTTTATCAAGTATTACATGTGGAAATTCATTTTTCATTTAAATAAAGTATAAATTACCTCAAGTTAATGAATCAAACCCGAATGTTTTTATCGATTAATCGTTTCAAAATGTACAAAACTGCAGCAAGTTTTGTATTCTCTTATAATGGATGCAGAAGCATCATTTCGTTTTTTTCAACCCTAACTAAAAATACACTATGTAATAAAAAGGGACCACAGGACACAATATATTGTTTATGCTCCCGTCTATTTTTTATCTTTTAAAGTAAATTTTAGGGTACCTATACAGAGACACCTACGTATCTCTATCTGTCTACCGACATACACGTGAAAAAATAATTATGATTTGCAATGTGTGGAAGGTCGTAGGTCATAGTGAACCCTAGATGCTTCCATTGGTACCATACACTAATGAAGCCTCAGAAAGGCTGTTGCATACTTCATGATCAAAGAACAATAGGACTACTGCTGGTTAATATAAAAATCGTAAATATACTAATTTAAAAACAGTTAGCAATTAAATAAACAAATAATACATGAGGTTAAGAAATACAACAAAGGTGACCAATAAAATGCCCATCAGTTTTACAGGCGAAAAAACTAAACAATAAATAAAGTCGTAATCAATTGTTCTTTCTTTATTGAATATGTTACTGGAAATGTATGATATCTAGGAAATGTATACAATTCTGAGGCTATTTAGGAAATGTACAAAATATTATGTAAAAGACTTTTTTAATACACACATATTCTGGGAAATGTATACGTTTCCTGGGAATAAAACTAACGCTTTCTGTGGATAAAATACTCTAACAAATATCGTTTTTTCAATTAAACATTTTTGAAACAATATTTTATACATTTTCTAAACACTAAACAACAGATATAAGAACTTTATAACTTCAGCATCTGAATTGGTATTCTCCACAGCTATACATCTCGATTTTCAACAAAATTTGTGTTCCAACAAAGAATTAGTATATTACGTATCAAGCAAAGAAACTTCAGCATTCCTTCCCATGTGTGAATTGCCACCCAAGGCGAAAGCGGAAGCTCAATTTCCCAGGAAAATGTATCGAACCATTTTCCCAAAGTCCATATATAATTCTTTTTACCATACTCCCGTCTCGAAAGTACGATTTTTTACGATTTGGTGTTTATTGGGAAAGTATTTTAACATATCATTCTCATGAAGGAGATTTTTTACCATACAATTTTCGACTCGAATGACTATGTTGTGAAGGAAGTTACACAATTTATTTATTTATTTATGTCAGTTTATTATGGGGCAGGTTGACTTAATTAAATGTCAATTAATCGTCATCCCTCTTTTCTGTCCTGAACTAATGTTTATATTTCCCTAAAACTAGAACATCTCACAGTCTTAAGTATTTGCGAGTAATACTCTAATCTAGAACTACCTTTCCTCCTTTTAGCTCCTGTTTGTGCTTCTAATATGCCTCCAACTAATAATTCATACCTGTGAAGGTGTCCTACCAACCTATCTCATCTATTTCTTATTGACTTCCATAGCGCCCTCTGTTACTCTCCTACTCCTTCTAATACCTCCTCATTTCTAACCTTATCTATATACGATATCCTCATCGTTCTTCTGTAACACCATATTTCGAACGCTTCTAACCTTTTCTTTTCCGCTGCGCCTATCGTCTACGTTTCGCACCCGTACAGCGCCGAGCTCCAGACATATATCCTTAACAATCTTTTTCGAATTTCTAAATTAACCGTTCACAAGCATAGGAGCGACTACTTTTTGTCAAAGGCGACCCGATCCTCTACTGCTCCTATCCTGAGTTATCTCATTTTCTAAACACCGAAAATTAGTCAGTTCTTCTACTACTAATCCTAACTTTATATTCGTAATATATAAATAACACCAATTAACGAATAATAAAAAATTGGCTTGCCTCTTCATTTAATTAGAACATAAAAGATATGTTACGATCAGTTTTGCGCCAAGAGCTCTTATATTCGAATGAGAATTACCTACCGTCATTTTAATTGGACTAATTTACCAACACTACCATTTCCATATTTATAATGCAATTGGGCTAGCATAAGGTGTTCTAAATATTTTTCTCAAAGAAATATCCGATAAGTTTACTGGAAAAATCTACCTACCTATTATAGAAAACTTATCGACTTATTCATCTGCCTATCGCATCTATCGAGGGTTTTAAAAGATTTCAAATATTTAAATAAGAATTTCTGCTATTTGATTTATTACCTACCTAAGGCTCAGGCACTCGCGTTCTGAGTAATCTAATTAAATCTTAATTAAAATAGCACGCTTATAAAGTAATTATACTATTGGGAACATAATTACCAAAAAATGCTGTTTACTTAAAGCCTGAAATGGTTTTAAAGGAAAGGCATTTCTTTGAATGCCTAACATAAGGAAACGCGGTCTTGCGGCGTGCCGCCAGCACGCCGCGCCGCGGTTGTGACTATGTAATCGGATGCTTGTAGAGTCAATTTTATTGCATTCATGAACGGAACGAACATAAGAATTCGAAACTGTCGACAACCTTCTCCCATATGTACGTATATGTAGACACACCGACAAAACGAACGGTAACTTTTTGTACGTTTACTTCCACTTGCCGTGATAAAACCACAAATTATAGTCAGAGTTTAATTAACGACACCTTTTAGTGGGATATAAAATTTTGCGTTGTCGGTTTTAGTAAAAAAAAAAAAAAAAGAAAACGCCGGTTACACAACACCGCTTATTTTGGTAGGTATTTAAAATACTTCTGCTCCCATTAAGTTCGTTTAAAGCGAGTAAACCTTTAAACAAAACAAAAACATTTTTAATTTGTTACCCACTATGAACTACCTCATGTTAGTGAGATAAAATTTTTTGCTGTTGTCACACCCTCGCCGAGAATCGAACCCGAGACCTTTGGCTTTACACACCAATGCTCTGAACACAAAATTTATAGTGGGTAAAAAATATTAATATTTGATATTAACCACTATTAAATGTCAAAGTCATATACGAGGGTGGATTGATAAGTTTCCGGCCTGACCAAGAAAAACAAGGTTTTTAAAAATTTTTTTTTTTTATTTCTCAACATAATCTCCTCCAAGGCTGATACATTTCTCATAGCGGTGTTCCAGTCTATTAATGCCATCTCTATAGACTGATTCGTCAAGCTCCTCA
>NW_020438870.1:507871-514651 GCF_000699045.2 Agrilus planipennis | reverse complement strand
TATTTTGAGGAGCTTGACGAATCAGTCTATAGAGATGGCATTAATAGACTGGAACACCGCTATGAGAAATGTATCAGCCTTGGAGGAGATTATGTTGAGAAATAAAAAAAAAAAATTTTTAAAAACCTTGTTTTTCTTGGTCAGGCCGGAAACTTATCAATCCACCCTCGTATATTGATATTACAATTCATCGTTCTTTTTCTTTTTCTGTTAATAAATATATAAAATTTGTAATTTTTTCTCTATTAAACTAAATAACTAACCAAAATAGAAAGTTGCTTATTTTCTAAGACTATGTTTTGTATGACGCCCGCTTAGTATGTGTTTGTCATTTCCCTTCGATGTTATTATAAGCGAATTCTACTGTACAGAACAATATCCCCACAATTAATGATTAACAAAGCAAAACCAAGACTGTCCCAGTCTTGATATTGATCATTTCTAAGCACAATTTTTTCTATTAACCGACGCAATAATTGTCTTAAATACTGAAATTATCTGTCATACATGCCAGCTTGTCATGATTGATGATAGTGTCGATTATTATGAGAGTTATGAAAACTCGTCAGCTTACCTTTCATCGGATGCATAAATTGACCCCTCTTCCAACGCATAATTTGACCTTTTAGCAAACAAAATAGTACAAGGTACCTGATAGAAATAAACAGTATCGAAAAAATTTAGTTTTTTTATTGTTCGCCAAGGAACGTCTCTTCAAAATTTGAAGCATTTAAAAATCTTGACGTGAATTAATATAATCAGTCAGTTAATTTATCCTTTTATTAACCGACTTCAAAACAGGAAGTTTTCAATTCGATTTTTTGTGTGTATGTTACGCGATTTGTTGGTTAATTGCGAATTAATTCTAATGATTATTTGTTAATCGGGCAAGTTAAATCTCAAGGGTGTTTTTTTTTTCTCAAAATCGCAAACCTACATTAACTTCATAAAGAAGATATTGTTGTATGCAAATCGTATGGGATTGTCAAAGCTCCACACACCCAACCAAGGGTTAATCGAGGAGTAACTTTAACTATAGTTATCAATGAGAATTATGGATCTCTCTGTTTCTAACTAAGGAATTATTATTTGGTGTATATCTAGGTAAGGATAATCTTCATGAATCTTCAATATGGGAATCAGTATTAGTGTGGTTTTCGTTATTGATGTTCAATATTGGAATATTTCTAAAAAATTATCTTCGTTTTTTGGTTTTAAATATTATCATCTTTTGTAAAGTTAGTTTCATTTTTAAACGTCTTCTTTTCCATATCAAAGGTCTGACATTTTTTCGCAAATAGTATTTTTAACATCTTTTTACAATTAACATCGTCAGAAAGTTTTTCTAGAGCTACGAATCCTGTGTCTACCCTTGCTTTCTATCGTTTTGCTGTTTCTTCTAATCCCGACTTGGTCATCCCCCTAAGGTTTTTCTTTTTCTCAGCCTTCTCTGTACTACTTATGTTTATTAAGAAGTTAAGCCAAATCAGCACCAGTCATTGTATAAATGTACATATTGTTTATCGAGAAAATTGAAAGATCATCGGTGATCAATCAACAATCGCTTCCAGATATTTTTAACCTTTTATTAAGCGTATAAGTTTGTGCGTATAGGCAAAGTACTGACGTCGGTTTTTATACTTCACGATAAATATATTTAAATAATGTTATAAATATTTCTAACTCACAACTGCATTTTACTTTTTTTTTTTAAATTTTTCTTCACCAATTATGACGAAGTTTGTCTTCCTCAGGCCTACATATTTTAAGGTACATTGGTTACAATCTCTTGTTCATAAGCGACTCTCAATTACATTTCCCATCCTTTTTGACGGAGTTCACCTACTTTCTCTGTAAGAAGACCGTTCTCATGGTGGTCGAAGAAGCGTTTTATGTTACATAATACTAACATACCTGCCGATATTACGAACATTTACAACAATTATTTGTGTCAAACGTGCGATAATTATAATCAACAAAAAGAGGTGCCTATGTATTGCACAGCGTCCTACCTAGAACGTAGGATTGAGGTATCTTGTCAGTTTGCTTGTTGTTGATTTCACAAACAAAAAGTTGAATACCTTTGGATAGGCAATTATCGTTGCTGGTAACTTATAAGGTAAAATATGCTATACAGGTAGGTTTGTATTACAATAATTCACGTAACAGCCTGGATAATGTTATAACTAAAGTAACACACATATGTACGGTAACCATTAAGTACACTTATCGTTAGTATTTGCTGCAAAAATAATGTTTACCTCAATTTCATCATCGATTCCTTAATAGTTTCTTAATAGCATCATATACATACATATGTACATTGTAAACACATACATACATACATGCATAATACACACATCACCTATTAAATCAAGAATATGTAATCAATCTTTAAGCAGATGTGTAAGATACAATGACTTTTATTTATATTAATTTGTTGATTAATTATTTATTAAGTGACCCCCGTCAAGTTCGCATGAATTTGCATTTATTGTTAGTATTATTACAAATGCCAGTCCTTTGAGTAACGACAAAGAAGATTCGCAGGATCTGAGGAGTTACGTAGCAAGCCTAGCTGTTATGCACAGTTCTAAGTGATCCTTTTGAAAGAAGTTTTAAATTGAGTCCGTTTTAAAATTGACCGTAATTCCTGTATTTTTTAGTGGAAGTATTCTAATATATATCTACGTAAGCTGTTTTATGTATAAATTAAAAAATAAAGCTATTTTAAATACCACTTCAATTAATTGAGAAGTCCTCGTGTAGAAAAACTCCTTTTAGCATTTTGTGTATACCTAATGAATGAAATGGGTCGAATCACGTGAAATATTTTTGTTACAGAAAGATTAACATAACTCATTACTCAAATTATAGTAATATATTGTATGTAATTTTGGACTATCTGGAGATGCAAAATATTATTCACGATATGGCTCATGTTTATTATGGTATGAGAATGTAGGGAAAGATATTTTTCATTTTCAAAAAACAGTGTGCATTTTTCTTACCTTATATCACAAGAGGGTAGGATCTGAAATGAGAAAAAAGTATGTTCATGTTTGTTGATACATATTGAAGGAAAAGTAGGTAGGAAGTTGTATTTTTCGTAATTTTTATTACTTAGATACTAACTAGTACTCAAAAAAGAAAATTCACTTTAGTCCTTGAAGAAGGTAAGCTTGTTACTGAAATGTGCTTCGAACAACTAAAATGTCGTGTTTTGGCGTTGGGGTTTGAGCTATTTTGTTTGTTCTATAACTATTACTCGATAAAATTTTTCATCAACGGTTAACACCACCTTCGGTGGTACTAATTCTAAGGATTTCATTTAAGCACCTTAACTATTTTACTTCTTTACTCGACGTTCTTTGTCTCAGCACATGAGTAGCAGTAAAAAAGTAATAAAAACAGAATATTCCATAAACAGGACAAAGAACTCGTTTATTGTCGCTAAGATCTTATTATTGTCATCACTTGTTGTGGAAGTTAATTAATACTATGTTCCGAGAATTTCTTACAAGACGACTTCGTTTTATTTACCACATGAAGTCGTTTATTTCATTTGTTTTACCAGGTTATCCCTAAAACTATTGTTATAAATAAGTAATCACTTGTAAATACGGTTAAATCGCTAATTAGACTTTATTTATTCGAAACTTCCTTAGCAATTAATAAGTTTATGTTCACTTAATAGAAGAAGGTCATTTCACGCAAAGATAAAGGTCATCAAATAAAACAAAATAATGATAACAGAAAAAAAAATTGCCATACTATCAATTTCCATTAAAGACTGTAAACTGTCTATAAGTAACGAAACTCTAGGGACTTAAAATTTTCTTTCTTTGTAGAGTTTTCGTTATACAGGGTGTTTCACGAACTTTATGACAAACTTTGACCAACGATAGCTGGGTTAACTTCAAATGTTTTCGCTTAATTGAGTGTAAGAGAAGTGAAAGTAGGGTTGAGCTAATATAAAAGTTGAAGACAAAAGACGTAGACAGTGAAAGAAAAGTATTTCAATTGCGGTGTGTTGGGTGGAAGATGAAAAAATAGATGAACAGTAAAAGCAGAAAAGGTTAAAAAAAAAGAACAGGTATTCTGAGACAAAAAGGGATATAGTTAGAGACAGTAGAAGCGCAGAAGCAGGAGTAAAAACGGAAGATTAGATTGCCTCAGTTCCCAAAAAATTAGGAATATGGAATGTTCTAATTTTAGGGAAATGCAAAGATTGTCTCAGGATAGGAAGGAGTTGAAATGCGTGGTCAACCGCTTCTTTAAAGTTAGCATGGCAAAATTAGCAAGATAAAATATAAACCATCGGATAATTAGCCGCAAAATAATCGATAACTAGTGGTGAAAGTCAAAAATTAGTTAGAAACCAGTTTGCATACTTTGCGGCTAATTTACGGCTAATTTACCACTAATTATCCGATGGTTTATATATTTGCTTGTTAATTTTGTCATACCAACTTCAAAAGGGTTGGCCAAGCAGCTAACCAACTGAGAACTAACTCTACGATCGAAAATGTGCGTTAAGTATAAGGGGTTTAAAGAATAAAAATTTTCCTCGGTTTAGAAAGTCTTTCCGTTACTAGTTTCGTTCTCTGATCAAATGTGGCATATTGTTCCGTTACAGAGAATAACAGTTAAATTGCAGAGTGAGTCGATCAATGGGGTTTATAATTAAAACACATAATATTAATTCATAAGTTCAAGAAGTAACTAGGAGTTTATAGCTGTAATAAAATCTTATACGAGTCTTCGCTACGGTTGAAAAGCTTTTAAAATAAATCCAACAAAAGTATCGATAGCTCTAAAATTTTTTTCACTATTAAATATATGTATGTATTGTTAGTACTAATTGTTGCAGTAATATACATAACTAACAAAACCGAAAGAAAGGTGATATTTTTTAGTTTGTTATCGCAATTAAGTACGACTGACGAAAGTGTATTTTCTATGCAATTTGAAAGTACGTTACTAAATAAATTTGTTCTGTGTGTTTAGCAATTTTTGTAGTAGAAGGTGCTACATAGACCTTTCTTATCAAAATTTAACTATTACTTTTACTATACAACATTCACATACATTTTTGCTTATCTATAAATAAAGTTATCCTTTACTTGATAATTATAAAATTAATTTATAAAACCAAAACTTTACGTCAACTAATTTATGTAATTTATATAACGTTCTTCTTTTGTTTTAATAATTTTGATAGACTATTATTAGTATTGAGTAACAAACATATTTTTTTATTGTTTTGAATAGGTATATATCAAAAACACAATATGTAAGAAAATGAAATGAGAAATGCAAGGTTACACATACATTTAGCACAAGTTACATAATAATTAGAGATAGAGAACAATACCCATTTGAGCAAAACTTGCCTTAAAGGTTCTTTTGTTCACGATTATGTTAACAATGTTTGGAGCAAGTGTTTGAAAATATCTCTGTATGATTTACCTACTGACACCCTGGTTGTTAAAAACTTTTTTACTTCTTCAAGAAAAATGCCAACGTTTACAATTTGGTATTGAAAATGATATTACGGTTCCAGTAGAAAAAATAACCTTACCCGGATCCCACACAAATGCTACTTTTATTTTTTAGATATCACACCAACCAAGTTCCACATCGCAAAATGATTTTTGTATAAAGTCGAGGGTCGTAGGCATAATATTTTTCTTTAAAATTAATATTGGAAATATACCTAATATTTGTGTGCTTGATGTTAAAATTTCATTTTTACTAGAAAAAATAAACCAAATTACTGCCTATTATTGCAGTGTATTACCTAAATTCTGAAAATTGAAATTAATTTACTTGCTGCGGATATCCTGCGCGATGTTTTATAACATGAAAAGCAAAATAAATGTAACAAATATATAAATGAAGCTTTCAGCTATTCTTTTACAGGTACTCTAGGGTTGATTTCCTCACTACGGCTTGTAAAGCTGGTTTATTAGGTACGTTTTTTAAGCTGTAGATTTCCGATTTACATATAAAACAATACGTTTAGGTGTCCACAATTTATTGTTTATTTGGACATGTATAATGTTTGTTTTTTTTTTTATTTTGTTTATGTGCATGCACACGCGTTCTTCTGCGGTGCGAAATATCCAGTTTCGCAATAAAAATTCTCACCAATTGTTTGTTGTTTGTCATTGAGATCTTAATTTGTATTCAAGTAACGGTGAAAATCGGCACTCCTTGCTGTAACAGAGCCAGGCCAATGGGGCCTACAAGACGTCTTTGTCCTCTAAATGTACGAACTTTACCTGATACACGGTTAATTTACATTGCAACGTTTTCAATTTTATGTCATAGCTATTTTGTTTACGTAAATTTAGCCTAAAACGAAGGTCTGCAATAAAAATATCAGGCACGTACTTTACCTACTTCTAGCGGTATTGAAAACAATAATCGTTTATTATTTCTCGATTTGTACAAAATGACGACGATGTATAATAAGTGAACAGGATCATCATTTAATATACAGTGGATTTCGGGTATAACGACAACTAAGGGACCACTGTAATTTCGTTACAGGCAAAGGTAACGAGATACGGACACGTACGAGGGTGGATTGATAAGTTTCCGGCCTGACCAAGAAAAACAAGGTTTTTAAATTTTTTTTTTTTTTATTTCTCAACATAATCTCCTCCAAGGCTGATACATTTCTCATAGCGGTGTTCCAGTCTATTAATGCCATCTCTATAGACTGATTCGTCAAGCTCCTCAAAATAACCATTTACAGCTTCGATTACTTCT
>NW_020438870.1:492886-506940 GCF_000699045.2 Agrilus planipennis | reverse complement strand
CTAGCAAGGAGATCGGGCTGAAACTATAGCTACAAGCTATCCAAGGATGGTACTATAGAATGTCACCTCAAGGTAGGCCTAGTGGCGTCATCTCTTGGTTAGGCCGGAAACTTATCAATCCACCCTCGTATGTATAGTTTTCAATGTTGAAACGATTTCCGCCCTTTTTTTAAGATTAAATGTGCATCTTGGGGACATGTTTATTCAAAAGTTTACTAAACACAGTTGCTACTCATAATATCACTTTGTAACTGAACCATTTAAACGTATACGCTTACCCACCTAACTAGTTAACATCTATAAACAAATAGTAAAGGTCACCACACTTTCTGACCATGTGTGTACATGTAAACAAAAGATAAGAAAGCTCTTTGTGTCTCCAGTCGCTATATCTACATGGGATTTGTTACAAATAATTCATTAAAAACAGTCGTTACATCCGAACTCGGCGTTATATCCGAAGTCGCTATAGCCAATTTTATACTAAAGTATGCTTTAAATTCTAGGGCAGGGATGGCGAACTTTTACGTATCGACGTGTCATTTTTATAAAGAAAAGTTTAATCAGGTCAAAGACGTGCCATCAAGTAATTTTGTCTCTGTGATTATTGGGAAAATAATAATAATATCAGCTTAAACTTTTTTATTTACTACCAAAAAAATAGGAACATTTTGCAATGTTTAAATTATACGTGTAATTTAAAGTAATATTAATGTTACTTTTGTTGTTGCAGATTAGATGACAACTTATGTTAGGGTTGTAAGATTTTTAGAAGAATGCATGCTGAACTGGAGTTATCTGTCAAACGATTTCTAACCGAGTTTTTAATGTTATTCATCTCTGAAAATAATGACTCGCAGGCATAGGTTGAGGAGAAAACATTGTTAAAACAGCATAAACCAGCTTCTTCAAACAATTAAAAGTGTTTGGTAACGCATTTCATGTTTCCAAAATTTTGTTATTAGCATTTTCACTGGTATTACCTGCCAATCTTTCTGTTTCTATTAGTTTCCTTGTTTCAATAAAGTTTTGGATCCATATTGAACTAGACTTTATGATTGATATTAGTGACGTGCCCAAAATATTGTGTCGCATGCCATTGGTTCGCCATCCCTGTTCTAGGGACTTATATTTAACGTCGCTATAGCAGAACGCTCGCTATAACCAAGGTCGCAATAAATGAAATTCACTGTATTTTGTTTGTGGCGATTCGAAAGGCATTTAATTCTCGATGGTAGTATCAAAACTTGACATCTTGAAAATCTTTAGGAACTCATTTATCTCGATACCTGTCAGTCGTATGGAAAGTTACGCGAAATTCTCTCTGTAATTCGTAATCATAGGAATAGTTAAGGATATTCTAGTTATAGGGAAATGTGAAGATTAGCTCACTATAGGAAAGAGCGGAGGTACGTGTTCAACCAGTCTTAGGATTGACGACCTTATGATTATGACGAATTTGTAACTACATAAATTCAGTTTTGTCGCATTTTGATATCGAAAAAGTGATTTTAGTAAGAAGTTTACGATAAATTGACGGGTCAAACCCAGTATTGTAATTTTTATTGGCATATATATGGGAGAAGTAATGTAGAAAATATTTCTAATTTAGTTGTCGCTAATAGACTTATAATATGTACATTAGATGCCGATATATTCGTTCCACATAATGCTAACGGATCTACGATACCTATTCAATGAACACATTTTATTTTCCTCGTGCACAGTTCATCTGTCAAGTGTCTGCCTCAATTTCACACATGAAACGTAGTAGTATCCGGTGTAATTTATAATTTTCTGGCGATACCAACTATGAACATATGGTATATGCACGTGTTCCAAAACAAATTATGAAAAATTATATGGTTTCGTTTTTCTTTTTACTTTAATTTCAGTACTTTTAAAAGTTTATCAGCGGTTACAATCAAAGTCCATAGTATTAGAAAATTAGTAGGAATGCAATTGCAAGTGTTTTAGTTGATTATTTATAGATAAGCAGATTTATAAGTGGAAAAAACTTGTTTTGCCAGTAATAAAGATATTTCGCTTTACATTATTGTATTTTGTAATTTTTGAAATTCATACTAATGTTGTTTGCTAATATTAATTAATTGGTTAGTGTCCAATTAATAATAATTAATTTTGTCAAGTATTATAAGTAAACATAGTTGAGACGTTTAAAATTAGCATAAGTAGTCCATTAAAGACAGTACAACTGCAGGGATAGATGTGCAAGGGCAAAAAATTAGTATGCTTAGATTTGCAGATGATATAGCAGTATTAGCATCTAGCAAGGAGGACCTAGAGATAGCTTTAAGTAAAATTGTGTTTAGTATTAAATAAAAGTAAAACTAAAATACTGGTATGCAAGGGAAGAAAAAGTAGCGAAAGAGCGAATATAACGATAGGAGACGAAAGATTAGAAGAAGTGGCTGATTTTAAATACCTAGGAAGTCAGATAAGTGAGGATGGAAGGAGTAGTAGGGATATAAAGCAGAGGATAGCGCAGGGTCGAGTCGCCTTTAATAAAAAGAAGTCACTTCTATGCTCGCGAGCGGTTAATTTAGACATTCGAAAAGGGTTGTTAAAGGTATGTTTGGAGTACGGCGTTGTACGGGTGCGAAACATGGACAGTGGGAGCGGCGGAAAAGAAAAGGTTATGTGTTATGGGCGGATGATGACGATATCGTGGGTAGAAAAGGTTAGAACTGAAGAGGTATTGGAAAGAATAGAAGAACAGAGGACTCTATGGAAGTCAATAAAAAATAGGCGAGATAGGTTGGTAGGATACTTTCTCAGGCATGAAGGTCTAGTCAGAGACATATTAGAGGCAGAAACAGGAGTTAGGAAGGGTAGAGGTAGACCTAGATAAGGATGTGGGCTGTTCTAGTTTTAGGGAAATGCGAAGTATAGCTCAGGATAGGAAAGAGTGGAGGTACGTGTCCAACCAGTCTTAGGACTGATGACCTTATGATGATGACCCTGAAAAAACCTGTAAATCTTAAATGCAACTACACTACTTCCAGATTTTTAATTTTCCACTAAGTTCAAACCAATTAACCAACTAAGCCGTATTTCCAGTACGCATAATTTAAGTATTTATTGTCTCGTTTTTTAGCTTTCTCAGCGATTAAATCAGTGATAATTTCAATTTGTAACCGTGTATAATTATCAAGGACGATAGTTTATTATTAACCTTGACGCGACAATGTGGACATTACCATTTACGAACCAATCGTACGACGATAATAATTTTTACTTTGCATATCCTTTGCGGTGTAAATACCTAATAACAATGTTTTAATGCAAAGGAACGAACTGACACGAACCTTACGCAAACTACAAGTTATTTCCTTTATTAATGTTGTAGAAACAATGCGAGTCAACTATTTTCTGCTGGAATAAATAATTATTTTTGTCGGGAAACAACGATAAAATACTTAGACTTTTATTTTTTATTCCGTTTCTGTAAAATAATTAAATGCTGCGTAACTAAGGAAAGGGTAACGCAAGAATTTTATTTATTTATTTATTATGATATTAATTATCATACGGACTCAGAAAAGGATTGAAATTGTTCAGGAGAAAGCACATAGAAAGGATTAAGGAACAATTCATTAAATTAAATTAAAGATTTATTTACCATTATATGAGTTGGGAAATATTAGGGCTGAAAAAAAGTAGATTGATCGGATTTTAACCGCTTCAGATTGATATAAGTCGGAATTTACTAATAAAACATAGAGTGATTCAAAATTTTTTCTTTCTTTTTGTTTTTTCTTTCAAACTGGTTTAAAAGTTGCATACATATGAGAAGAATTCGGGTACAAGGAAAGCTCATAGCAAGAAGACTACTTTCTTCAGAAACGAAGGAAACTTTAGACTTTTTAATTTTCCTTAAGGAAGTTTTCCATCGGTAAGAAGGACTTCCATTCAAATTTAAATCTTTAAAAAGCTCAGTTTGTCACACACTTTTTTAAGAATAGTACTAGCAAAAATATGTTTGATTTTAGTGCGGTTGTTGTAATGAGTAGATTTACAAATCTCAATTGAGTTTTTGATTGTAACGTAATGCAAATAAGAAACTAACAATAAATATAAAGTACCAAAAAAGTAAAAGTAATAATTTGACTTCAACACATACACTCTTTGATAACTTACTGTTGGATTATATCAGGATAATGTTTCATGAACTTTTAATTGACAAGTATAATTAAGCAAAATGAAGTTTTCATGCTCAGTTGGCCATGATAATTAAACAGATATCGTTGTAAGCCTGTTATGGAACTTCATTTTATACTTTTTAGCATGTTGTTTGCATTCGATTGAGTCTATACTGAAGTCAAGAGGTTTGAAGCTATATCATGACCAAAAACTTTACTTGCCTATAGTGTTCAAATTGTACAAAAAAATTTAGTCCATTCCAACTAGAATCACTACATAAGTTAATAAACTTTTTAAATGAACTTGTGAAACGCAATATTGCATGATGTATACATTCGGTGTTCGTGGTGGTTTATTGTTACCTTTTTGTCATAAATTTTGTTAGGTAATTGCAACACTTTTATTGTACCAAAATACATTCTCTAATCAATTACGAGTAGAACTCTTAATAATTGCCAAATTAGAATAAAAACTAATTTTGTAAGAATAAAGGGAGTAAAAAATTTAATAATTGTTATAAGAGAAAATTGTTTGTAGACAAACAAGCACCTCGAATTGTTTGCCATCATGTCGAACCACAATGTGGCATTGATAAACAATTGCAAAGTAACATGAAAATAACTTTTCTGCTATACAACAAGCATAAAATTTAAGGTAAAAATATTACATACTTTATTACGTAATATTGGAAAGGTCGCTATTGCGAACGAATTTTTATCTCCATTACTGACCGCAATTTGAACCTAATTTCCGGGAAAGAAGAGTAATTAATTATACACTTTTTATTATAAATTCATCAACTCTTTTTTGTTTGGATCTCCGAACTTCCTGAACTATTTAAATTTAATCACAATGTATAAGTACAAGTCCCAACAAACATCATTAGGTAGAGAATTTCAAAGGGTAACAAGGTGTCTGTACAAGAAAATTATAAATCTACTCTTGAAGGCGAATACTTCAATAACTAATCGCTATATCACCTACTAGCAGCGCCCGAACCTCGAACAGTAAAATTAGTTCTAACTTAAGGATGTTTGGGAGGTATGTCAAAATGCTACGAGACAAATAAAAATTTGAAAGAACGTTCCTCATTCAATTCTAAAACTCTTGCAAAAATTACAAATCGATTCACTAAACCGTTAAAAAGTTATTGAAATTTTAAAAAATTGTAATTTTACACGTCATTTTATGTAGATTCGTTAACCGAACAGATTAAATTTATTTTTATTAGCAGGAAAAAAGCTACCAAAAAATTCAAACTTTTATAATAAGTGACTTGAACTCTGGAGAATCACTTTAGCGTAAGGTAATTCAAATTCACTAAATGGTTAATGAGGAAAAAATGAAAAATTAGCTGAAAATCTCGTTTTTACTTGATAATATAATGATAATATTTATAATTGTCTGAAATAAATGCAATTTGAAAGTTTTAATTATTATTTAAACATATTAAAAGGTTTTACGCTCATTATTAATGGAGATTGAAACTTAATATTTTTTTGTTTCGAAGTTAAAATCAAGGCATTTTCACTGGCAAAAGTCAGTTAAAAATTTTCCATATTATTCGTTATTTCTTATTTTATTCAAAGTTTTTGGTCAAATTCCAAATTTTCTCTCAAACCGTATACTTTCTTTTTGTATAGATAGTATTTATTTACCTCATGATATGCTGCAAAACCTAATTAATCACGAATTTCTAATTTTATGTACTCTTGCCTCCGATTGTACCTCCCAAACATCCTTAAATATTTTTTAAGAAATCAACTGCTAGTGTACATTTTTGGCAGGAAGGTGTCTACTCTATTAATATCTTCTTGTGTCTTCATTAATTTTGGTAATTTCCATTTCTTTCGATTTGGAAACTGCCAGAAAAGAAGCACAATAAATTCCATTTTGAAAGACAGACATCATCGTAATATATTAACGAATAAAAACGTCTGCGGGATGTGTGCTTTTGTTTCTACTAAGGATTTCTATTTGGCTTCTAATAAATCTTACTAACGGTAAGAAAAACTACATGCATGATAGGTGATTAATTAAAGCAAGTTCATAATCAGCGGGAAATTTGGGTAGGTATTAACCAATTTCAGCGCGATAAGCTGGTCAGACTTGTTCGGATATGTTCAATCAAACTTATAAACGATAAAATTACCGATTGATTGCCTTTTGTATAATGTTACAACGAATCACCATTATGAAATCCCACAAAGTGTCTGGCCTCTAATTAGGAAAATTAGCCGTTCGTTGCGTTGCTAATCGCCTTCGCCGTGACGCGATGTTGGACAAGTAAACACCTGAAGAACGACGAAAAGAGGTCTAGACGACATTCCATCCAGCAGCAGCAGCAAAGATCCGATGGATGGACGGTAAAAGTAAAACAAAAAATTCTGCGATGCCGAAGACCGTTGACGCACAATATTTCCATGGTTTAGTCACCCCGATCGAGAACATGACTCATTTCAGCCAACATAGAAACGAATGTACCTGTACCTATTAGTGAGCCTTCGGGCTAAAATATTGGCCGTATTTTTTTAATGGAAACCGTTGCATTTCATCGAGCAAGTAAATGGCAGACAGGCAGTGTAAATAAAGAGAAATCAGACGGCATGTTTGACTTAACATGAGTCATGACTATTTGGTTGTAATTTCTTTGGAAATTACCGAAAAGGTCATGGTAACTAATCGTCTTTTACCGAAAATAAATGAATCAGGTAAAAATTGCATTTTACAGTTTTTGTAACGATTACGATCTTAATCAACGGAATGGAGTCTTTAATCTAAAGAGTGGTTGGACACCTACCTCTTCAACTCTTTCCTGTTTTGAGCTAATCTTCGTATTTCCCTAGAGCATCGCACATCCCTAATAACTATTTGCAAAAAATAATCTCATATACATATATCCCTCTTTTTACTCTTACCTCTTTTTCTAATATGGTTGTAATCGAACAATTTAATCAGACCCGAGATCTCCTGTTTTATTATTTTAAGCTGGAGGCATCATTCGATCATACACAACACTTTCTAGCAAAATAAAATTGATCAAATATTGAATGATATTGACGTTCGATAATGCGACATGATAATATAGTTCTTTCTGCCTAAATTGAATGATATTGATGTGAACATATGGAACAAGACGATAACCACACGCCGAACAGCCAGTAAAACAATTCATTGACTGCATGGGACATTTTTCAGCCGTTTTAATGATAAAAATTGCCCCCCTAGATCGACTTAACACCATTGGATTTCTTTTTATGGGTTTATTTGAATCAAAGGTTTTTACCAACAGGCCTGTAAGCACGTCTGCATTAAAGGAGGAAATTCAACGCCGCAGCAACGAAATTCAGTCATATTTATACAAAATGGTCACGTAAAATACATCATAACCCTATCCTGCTTACTTTACGATTCAATAAAAATATAAAACTTAATTTTATTTCATTCAAATTTTGTCTTAATTTTTTTGTAGTATTAATTATCATTTAGAATGTTTTTCTTTGCTTTGTCAGAATCCATAGGCATTATAGATTGATAGATTGACCACCTCTGCTCTAAAATAACCCTTATTCCTCAGAACACTTTTAAAAATACTTTTTGCATTTACAATCGAAGCCAAAAGGAACAAAAAGTTCTTAATCGTTCGTTTCGACTTAAATCAAAACTAGCTTTTAAACATTATGAACAGGTCAGGCACAATGTCAATCGAATATAGAACTACATTATGCTATATGTTTTCAACCACGCCTATCTGAAAATATCACCTGCTTCTAGGAAAACTGTCCTAAACTAACGGAACTACAAAAGTCTTTGAACCCCCTAAGCTTTAAAATGCATTTTACTTAATTATTTATACGAAAAGATGACTGAAGTTATTGTACGAATTTTTCTTTACCACGTCCTATATATTTTTCAAAAAATGATTCCACCCTTTATCCGATTCCAATTTTTTCAATATAGAACATTTACAGAACATTGAACATTCTATAAATTATTAATCTATTCAAGATAAAACTACTTTTTATCAATTCTTTAATTGCTTTTCCTGGACGTTCTTTTTTTAAAGTACATTTTAAAATGTTAATATTTATCATTTCCTGTTTTCCATGAAGCCTCTAATTGTAAGTTTCTAAACATTAATAAATAAATATAAATGAGTACCGCCGCATTACTTGTTTTGTAAATTACAGTTCTTGAATTTAATTGTATCCGGATTCGACATAATTCCTTAATTACACTTAAATTTATGTAAGAAATGAAAGAAAGTAGGTAATACCTTCTTTCAATGATCCAGCTTAGTTTTAAACCAGCGACGGGCAGTATTTTTCGTTGTATATAAGTATTCCGTTTGAGAATAACTGAGATTTCCCGAAGTACTGGGATGATAATTTTTTAAAATAAATGTTCATCACGCTGACTAATAAAAGTAAAAGAAATTTCATTCATGACAAAAATATTTTACTTAGAAAAATAATGATTTATTGTGGTATAGGTATTAGACGACTTTGGTAATAACTTACTGAAGGATTTTTCATCACACGTTATACTTTTACACATCACTTTACATCAGACGTTGTAAGTAATATCGTAAACATAGAAAAGAGATGCCATGTAGGAATTGCAGCGGACACTAATAAAGAAAAAGGAGGAACATTACACCAATTGATGTGTAGCAGAAAGAGATGCAAAAAGCAGAATTTGAGCGTGTTGCCAGCATCGGACTTAAAGAAAGTTCAACATTCTAAAGAGTTTAGGAAAGCAGACACCTGACTTGTTTAAAGATATTAAATTCTAACCAGGCCAAATATAAAACCCACCCTGATCCTAAGCAACCTCTAGCTGCTGCACCGCTTCATCATCATCATCATAAGGTCATCAGTCCTAAGACTGGTTGGACATGTACCTCCACTCTTTCCTATCCTGAGCTAAACTACGCATTTCCCTAAAACTAGAACAGCCCACATCCTTAACTATTTGCGAACAGTAATCTAATCTAAGTCTACCTCTACCCCTCCTAACTCCTGTTTCTGCCTCTAATATGTCTCTGATTAGACCTTCATGCCTGAGAAGGTGTCCTACCAAGCTGCACCGCTTACTGTTATTCTACTTTTACTTTGTCTGTACTACTCATAAAGCATTTCCTAACTTAACAAGGGCATATTCAAAATGCAGCAAATGACTAGAGTCCCATGTGGAAGCATGAAAAAAAGATACATACATCCATTCTCACATATAATTTATTGAGGACTATGCCAATTGTGATCACCTCAGCTATGTATCTACTTAATAGAATATTAGGAAAGTACGTCATTCCTTTCCGAGAAGGGGTGTCGTACTATCTACCGTTGCTCCTGATTTAAGGGGCGAGAGGGAGGAATATAGCCTCCGATTTAAGAAGTAGCATTTACTGCTTTAATACGTGGAAATTGTCACCCGAGCCGAAGGTGAGAGTGAAAACCGCGTGGGAGATGGTAAAATCCTTTCGTAATAAGGAGACAATAAAGACAAATCACATAATGAGAACAAATAGAAAAAATATGAACAAACGTAATAGGTATAAACAGAAAAACTATTTCAACGCTTACCACCAGTTTTGCTTAATTTCAAGGATTTTCCGACAGAATTTTAAAATAATAATGCTTTGCTTGGATAATTTTTGATTTTCTGCTAAGAACTATAAAACCAAAACAAACGAAGAAGATTAATCCACAACTTGCAGTTTTTATAAAGATGTTCTACAATACAATTTTTACTGCTTTACATGTGTTGACATTTTCACTAGGGAAAGGACTCTTTTTTAACAGTATATTTCATAAATGTTGTTAACATGTTTACAATATACCTTACAAAAATGTCTACGTACATGTGTATTCGCATATTGTACAATTAAGCCAGTTTTTAATTAATGTCGAAGGTTTCGCTTAGTTTAATTTTAGCAAAATTCCACGTATTTTGTTAATGTTTTATTTAATTTTTTGAATATTTGAAGATATTCACCTATAATCACAATGTAGATAAAACACATTTTTGTTTACAAAATCGACAATTACCCCGAAATGTATAACATCCGAAGAAAAACCACGGATACGGATAAATAGATACGATCAAATTGAGCTAAACATGTTCTGATAAAAATATGATTGTCCTCAAAAAACAGTTTATGGAGGCAAAGATGTTGTAATTGAAACAAAAAGTCAAACGTAACTTATAATTTACCTGAACAAAAGATTAGGTCTACCATCCGTCCTGATTTGACCGATATTATTAAACCGTTTTTGAAGGATTAAATACACGTTACCGTTAAATTAGAACTGTAATTGTATGTTAAGTATATTGTAAATTATAGATTATAATTAAGTTATTAAAATATGATAACCATGATGGTGTTAATCAAGACTTTAAAACAGAAGCATTTATTACTAAACACTAACCTAACTCCTTAATCAATTATCATGAAATTTTGTACACATATTGTAGGAGCACGGAAAAGAACATAGGGTCCCTTTTATCAAAAAAAAAAAAGGATAGAAAAATTAGGACATCAGCGAGAGGGAGGCTGCGGGTAAAACCGATCATGAAATTTTGTACACTCATCTTTTACGCAAAGAAAATATTGATCTCGAGGGATCTAAAAATTGATTTATGTGATTGTCGATGATCTTTGACACGCATTTAAGACATCAATGCGTGCGAAGCCGCGGATAAAACCTAATTTGCCTATAAATTAATAATAAATTGGAGTTTGATTAACGAATTAGTTTTTTTATTACAGAATGGACTTTATCACTGTCGGAGTTCACTGATTTAACGTCCAAGAATTTGTTCTTTTACATTGCATGTCTTTAGAATCTTTCTAAATCCTTAATATTTATAACGTATGCTCTTTCTTACGCCATTGAGAATGCGGACTTTGCGATGCACATTTCGCTTTCGTTGTACGTTTCAATAAAATGTAACTTATAATTGATTTTAAGTATGCATTAACTAGTGGGTATGTAAATAGCTTGATATATTTTCGTTAGACACACTTTACAGACTGCTATTATTAATTTTGTCAATATCAAGTGCTTCTATTCCGGTTGACTTGAGAAAGTAATTCTAGTAGGTACTTCAACGAGACGTATGTATATTCTTAGAAATTTTATTAATGCAACTGGAAGCATTTCCTGAATTAATGGATGTAGGTAGGTATATTATATACGTACATACATGTATATTGCATTTACATCCTTGCCGCGCCATTATTCAATTTCGCTACTAATTTATACGAAGGATATAAGCAATTATTATAGGTGCTGTCTTAACTTAACGAACGAAAAATATTCACTGACCTCTTTCACTTATTTTATTTCCTTTCTCCTTCATCGATAAACTGAATAGCATGCTCCAAATTAACATGTGAACGGCGGCTTTTTTTAAGCCCTTGAAGATGTACGAATGTACTTATTACCCATCTATAATAATATAAAGAGAAAGGTACTTTTGCGTAGGTATACGTAGAATGAAATAGAAATGGATAACTATTGGCGATTGATGATGAGGTAAAACATGGTAATTAGTAAATGCGTTTATATTTTATACTTAACTTTAGAGTTATTCATTTTCGAGTTAATGACCTAATAATACTTTAAAGCAATTACTGAAATAAATGTGATACACGTCGTTCAAAAGCTGACTCATAAAAAACTACTTCTGAAACGAAAAAATATATAATTTAATAGCTACAATATCGCCGGTGGTCGAAATTCGTAACACCAATCGATCCGCACTTCTTTTTAATATACTTAGAATGTCAAGAAGTTAATTTAAAATACGATACATGTATCTGCGACCTACGGAAACACAACTTCCGAACTTCCATTTCTTTTGTAAACGGTAATTTGTTCTTGGAACACCTTGTATATTACGCATTTGTTTTACGACAAAACAATGATAGCTTACTAAACACGTAAACGTTTTTACTAATGAGCAAAAGTCTTAATTAATAAATAACAAACGTTAATTCACAACCAATAATAATAAAAGCGCCTAATTTTGAATTTCGTAACGTCTACACATTAAGATGTTATCAGACCTGCGAAAACTCTTTATTTTACTATATACCCAAAAGAAAAGAAGTTAATTTGTCTGTCAATTGGAAGCATATGGTATGTACGTCAAATGAGTCATTAAATGGGATGACATGATAATGATATGAAACAGTGAAGCAATAATATGATGCGTTTTTTCATTAAGTATTAGGTATATTGTACTAAAAAAATTTAAACATTGAATAATGACGATAATTGATGATCAGCATTTAACTGCAAGGTCGAAGTTTTGTAGCTGTCTGAATTACACACAAATTTTTTTTTAATAACCAATCCAACAAATATTAATTATAAATTCAATTTAAACAGAATTTAGTGTCAATATTTTGAAATTAGATAAATTCGAAAGGTTTCCAATAAATGTAAACCAGTTTGTACGTTAAAAGAACAAATAAAATATTCAATCTAACAAAGATTTCGAAAGTTATAGAAATTTAACGATAGATGCCCATACGTAAATCCCTATTCTATTTTTCAAACAATCAACTTTGCAATAAATAATAAATGCGTGATCATGTTTTAAACTTTTAAGCCTCACGTTCTTATTCATTGCTTTTTTTCTATGTATAATAACAAAATAAGAAATTTTACGCATTCACTGGCGTATATTGTAAACAATATAAAAATTGAATTATCTACCATGAGAAAATTACCAACAAATTAGTTATTAATACAAAGAGAAAGGGGCGTGATTAAGAAATTGAAAAGGTAAATTGGTTAATAAAAGTTTTTAAACGAAACATAATGGTAGATACAAATTATTTTAGTATAAACCGATTTTGACATAAGTTATTATGTCATCTGATCGCGAGAGAGGAGACAACAAACATGTAATGTAAGATAATGAAACAAAAGAAGCTCTTCGTGAGCAACATGGGAAATCTAAAAATATCGAGAAATATTTTAGAACACTGTTATATTGTAAGAGGGAGAGGAAATACCTAAGTAAATCTGTCATTTCTTACAAACAAGGGATTTCGACTTTCAGTATAAAACAGGAAGAAGGCTGCACAGTATGCATTCCATCTTGAATTTGAGTAAACGTGATAATTTATCTATTCACTTCGAAATATTTAACAGTTACGATAGAAATTATATCTAATCCAAAAATTTTATCATACATTATTTTAATATACGTACTTGCCACTAACACAATAAGGTATGACTGGTCTACTTCAGTTTGTACTTAGCAGTTATGATTCAGTGATTATTTTAATTTCTTATTACTCAATAATATAAGATAATGAAACAACAAAAGAAGCTCTTCGTGTGCAACATGGAAAATCTAAAAATATCAAGAAATATATGAAAACATTGTTATGCTGTAAAAATTATTCATTGTGTTGCAAATTTATCGATTAGCTGAGTTGTTTTCACATTTAACCCTTAACATTTATAATTTTAATGGGTAGGTACATTACACTTTAGACTATATCTTTTATTTTGTGGATTTTTCAGTTTCATTTTGTAGTATCTATCCTTTTTTGAAAATGTTGCATTAAGCTTCTTAGGGGTCATTCATAAAATTCGTTCGCAAATAGGGGGAAGGTATTGCTTAACGTGATAAAATGTGACAAGGGGAAAGGGGACAATTTTATTTAATGTTTTTCTTAGTTTGACTTGAACGCAAAATTTATCAGTACGATACACGGAGAAAACTAAATTTTTATGGTAAAGCAAAAATTACAATTTTCGATAGTAAATAACTGAATTTACCGTAGAAATAGTAGAATTTATTAGGTAACTTGTAATAATCTCAATTTTGACATGTTTACATCTTTTCGTTAACATCTAATCTAG
>NW_020438870.1:485178-492810 GCF_000699045.2 Agrilus planipennis | reverse complement strand
AAGTTTCTTAATTATTACAATTACATTTGTAATATCAACTAAAATACCTAGTAAATTAATTTCTGTTGAGATTTTATTTTTACAAATTCGGGTAGAAATTGTAGTTTTTATTATTTTCCCTTACGAAGCAACAGGCTAGTGGGATAAATTTTAAATATCCCTTTAATATTTAGGTAAATTTTTCATTTTATCCGTGTAGAAAGTCATTCTCATTGCTATTTTTAATCACAAGAAATAGTTTATAGGGAGGATTAGACTAGTTTTTTTGATGTAATGGTTGTTAGGGGGTTCGCTGATAGTGTGACTTAGCGTGACAAAGGGGGATGGAGGGATTCAAAAAGGTGAAATTCTGAGTGACGTATTTTATGGAACACCTAAGATTTGTTAAAATATGTTTCGATTTAAAGTTTGTTTTTCTAGAATTGTGGTTTTTGTTTTATAAAATTATGCGGAGATTTTAGACTTTTGTAATCCGGATTCAAAGGGGCTCTAAAATTATTAATTTTTTGACAACGTTTTGTTCATAATGGCAGATGTACGTACGTATAACATTAATTAGAGTTACACTTTATATGCAACTATAATGAGACACAGTGGCTGTTAGTAGCTAGCATTATTTTCTCCTCGGGTTTGTTGGCTGTATCTGAACTACTAATTCGTGAACTTACCAGGAGGTCAGTTACTTGTTTTAATTGACTAAAAGCTGCGTCTGGCACGTTAATTACAAAAATACTAATTACGAATGCAAAACGAAGAGATAAAGTCAATATTATTAACATCATGTCGCGGTTTCTCGTTTCAAAAAAAGATATCGCCAAAGAAATCGTGTTAGGTACCTATTGTATCGAATAATTAACCTAAATTCAGTACGTCGACGCGTTTGTTCGATACGTGCGTTGAAATGTTTGCTTACGCAAAAATGTATGAGACAAATTACCATAAAAATGGATTGAAGCGTTTTTTTTACCATAAATTACATACAGTTACGCACCGTATATGAAACATACTCGTTAATGTTTCAAAAGGTATTTAAATTTACCGTAAGGGTAACACTAAATTGGAACGCATTTGAAATACCTCCATAAAAAGCTGCAAATATTTTATGGAGCCAGTTTTTTAATATCAGAAATAACATACTGTACGCATAACTGAGAATTGGAAGCTTTATGCTTTTTATTTTATAAATATGCGTATTTTGCTAGATGACGGAATATCATCATCATCGTAAGATCGTCAGTCCTAAGACTAACTCGTCTATTTCTTATTGATTTCGATCTGTTCTCCCATTCTTTCTAAGCTTTTCTATACACGTTAACCTAATCATTCGCCTATAACACCACATTTCGAACGCTTCTAACCTTTTCTTTTCCGCCGCACCCACTGCCTATATTTCGCACCCATACAACGCCGGGCTCCAAACATACACCTTTAATAACCTTTTCCGAATATTTCTAAATTAACCGTTCGCGAGCATAGAAGTGACTTCTTTTTATTAAAGACGACACGACCCTCGCTATCCTCTGCTTCATATCCCTACTACTCCTTCCATCCTGACTTATCTGGCTTCCTAGGTATCTAAAATCAGCAACTTCTTCTAATTTTTCGTCTTCTATCTTTATATTCGCTCATTCCCTACTTTTTCTTCCCTTGCATACCAGTATTTTAGTTTTAATTTTATTTAATACTCAATACAATTTAAATTATTTATTGCACGAAAGGGCAGGTTCTTGTTGCTGTTATAAATAAGTTTTGTGAAACTGTTCCGGTGATTTTATTTCTAATGTGAAAAGGTAACACTGGCATGTTTATTTATAAGGAAAAAGTTAATTGTTATGTGGTTATTGCAAAACATATCGCAAGACGCATGCATATGGGTCCGGTATTTAGTACATTCGCTGGGAGAATATAATTGGATTAAAATTCTTACATGGCCATTGTTTATAGAAATCGGTTTTTCTGCACGTGTTTTGCATACGAATTAAGGCAAATAAGAAAAAAAAAAACGATGGCAATGTTCTCAACGGTTTCAACGCCAACATTTGTTTATATTTTGCGCTCCTTCTTCTTTTTTTAAAGTTCAGTCTACTTTGGCTGTTTCTAGAGTTGGCAATGACCTTTGAACAAATATCATACTTGATATTATTGGAAGTAAACATTCCATTAGGTAATCTGGATATTGTCAGTTTATTAATAAAGAGGCTTTGTATAAAATATTCATAGCAAAGCTGCTTATTTAGTGTATTTCTTAAATAAATGCAGATTTTTGAAGAATATTTACAAAAATTCCGAATAAAAAGAGGAAACAATGTCAGTTAGTAAATATCGTACTAGAAATTGAATAGTAAATATTAATGTATTTTTAATTAAGTATTTATTCATTTTTGTTGTTTTGGTTACCCAAGAAAAAAATATTTTTTCACGTATGTAATTTAAATTCTACATAAAAGATGTGGAAGTTTGGATTTTAGTGTTTTATTTAGCTTAGTTTCATTAATTTTTCTAGTATTCATATATCTATTTCCGGTATTATATTTTTAATACATACGTCTAGCACTATTAGTATCTAGTAAGAGGAGTTTGAGATATAAAATGGAAGCGGTAACAGTACTGTATGAAGATAAATAAAAGTAAAACAAAAATACTGGTATGCAAGGGAAGAAAAAGTAGGGAAAGAGATAATGAAAATATAAGAGACAAAAGACTAGAAAAAGTGGCTGATTTTCGGTATCTAGGAACTGAAATCAGTCAGGATGGAAGGAGTAGTAGGAATATAAAGCACCTCTGCTAGCGCAGGGTCTAGACGCCTTCAATAAAAAGAAGCCACTTCCATGCTCACGAACGATTAATTTAGAAATTCGAAACAGATTGTTAACGGTGATGTTTGGACCGCGACGCTGTACGGGTGCAAAGCATGGACAGTGGGCGCAACGGAAAGAAAAGGTTAGAAGCGTTCGAAATGTGTTCTTACAGGCGAATGACGAGGATAACGTAGATAGAGAAGGTTAGAAACGAAGAGGTATTAGAAAGAATAGGAAAACAGAGGACTCTATGAAAATCAATAAGAAATAGGCGGGATAGGTTAGTAGGACACCTTCTCAGACATGAAGGTCTAATCAGAGACATATTAGAAGCAGAAGCAGGAGTTAAGAGGGGTAGAGGTACACCCAGATTAGATTACTGTTCGCAAATAGTTAAGGATGTGGGTTGCTCTAGTTTTGGGGAAATGCGAAGATTAGCTCAGGATAGGAAAGAGTGGAGGTGCATGTTCAACCAGTCTTACGACGACCTTATGATGATGATATGTCTATCCTAAATATACTTATTGGTATTATAGAAATTGATTTTTAATGATCTATTACACGAAACGTGGAGTTAAAAGTTGAAAGTAACTGGTAGGTCGAATATGAATATATTCAATTTCTATTTACTTCACCACTTACTGGCACCAAAATAATCTATTAAATCGAGTATATTTATTGTTTATATACGTATAGAAACTGACGAAAAAGTACATAGTTAGTAAAAATCCGTAAAAATTCTCTATTGTTTTAAATTTCAGTGTATCTGTTACACATTGTGTTATAGAATCTCTCAAAATAAAGATAAGTAGTAGTTGTCAGTATTTTGCGGAGGATTAATGTCTCGTATTGTTGTTAGCTTTGAACAGTCGCATCATCAGTTAAACTGATAAAGGTACTGATAAGATAAATCTATTTGCAGGTCACAATGGCGGCAGTTGCATGGTCGAAGTCACTCTCTCTAGACCGAAGTTCGTCACTGCACTGTACCAACAACAAGAAACCATTCGGGACACTCCCAGTTAACATCAGTTTACAAAATATACAAGAAAAGTATTCCGAATTGGAACGAGTCAAACGCAATATTGTAAACTCCAGAAGGTTGTTTCTAAAACTGGAAGACAGTGAGGTGGATGCAGCGAAAGAGAAATCAGAAGAGCAACAAAGTGCAGATCGTAAAGAGAATGTGATCGATAAGAAAAGAGCTCACAGAAAGGTGAGTTTCAAGTGCAAAAAGCCGTCCAACATTTATTGGAAGCCGAAAACAAGTGCCACTGATGTTAATGTTACCGTTGCACAACTCACTTCCCGATTTAATCAGATGATAAATGGCAGTAACAAAATCGAAGAAGAACGTACCATTTCAACCGAAGAAATTCGATTAACCCGTGCAGCGAATATGTCCAGTCATAAACGAGTACATAGGAAGCCAAGCGTTAAAACAAAACCATTATCTGAACATAACAGGCCTTCTACCATTCCGAGATCGAAACATTTTATGAAAAAGAGACACGACTCGAAAAAAACCGGAACTGACACCGATAATAACGATGCCGATTCGCACATCAATACAGACAGTGAAGAAGTGAAATTACGCAGTTCAGTTTCGATAATTTTGGATGATTCGTATATAACTAACACCAAGAGACATGAGTTTCCTCCGAACGTTCGCGCTGCTATCGAAATTTTCGAGAAGGGATCCACCCCCTACTCGACATTAGATCATAGGAAAAGTACCAAAAATGTGCCAAAACCACAAGTGCCTGAGAAAATAGTTAGAAATAGAACTAAGGACATTGTGATTAAAAATGGTGTCTTAATGTGGAAAGTAGTGCAACAAGTGGAAACGGACGGAAATTCAAGTGAACTACATGAACAGACTACAACTGATGATACCATCGAAAGTGAAAATCAAGTTAATGTCCCAAATACCGAGGAAACACCTACTGAACAAATTTTACCTCCAATTACTAATCCAGAACAAGAACAAGACGAAGTAAAATCTCAAGAAGAACCGCATGCGTCTGAATTAAATGAGACCAACAAAAGTGATGGCTTTAATGAGACTGATGAGCAATTATCAATTCCAGTACAAATAATCAACATTCCTCTGACGCCCCCAAAGAGGTGCGATTCCATTTATGAAACTCAGCAGTTACGAAGAACGTCATTAAAATATCCTTCTGGTGAAACGTCAGCACAACCGAACAGTTCGTTTCTTTGGAGGAAGCAGTCGCGAGAAAATCTTAAAAAACTTCAAAAGAAAGACGATGGCGAAAGCGTTAATTCGTCAATGGATTCGATTAAAACGGATCGATCAAATTCCAGTGTAGAACAACTGTATTATCGAGTGAACATTCCTAACTCTTCATCGGTTACAAGCGATCTCACGAATTCTATAGAAACACTTGACGGCTATGAGATTCCTCAGTTGATAATAAGTGAAGAAGATGACACTTACGATTTCGTAGACACATCTTCAACGACAGAAGCCAAAGAAGAAAGACTTGAACCACCAGCTGTTCCACCCCGTCCTGCTAGTCTTCCGGGAATCGCTAATCGAACTTCCCCTTCTTTACAAAGGATACAGAAAGAATGTAGTTCCCCTCAAATTGAACCCGTTAATGTATTGATCGAAGACAGTCTTTCCACAAGTATCCACAAATATGAAGAATTAGACAAGACAACCGACGATGGATACGAATATTGTGGAAGTCCTTCTGGAGATCCTACTAAGGTCATTTACGAAAAGATTCCAGTTCGGATAAAATCTGATACCGAAGATGGTTACGAATATTGCAGCAAAACAGACGTAAAAGACAGTGAAAGAATTTACGAAACCATTCCACATAATAAAGATGAAAAGAAAATTTCACCACAACCACCCCCTCTACTACCAAAAAAACAAGAACAGCCACTGCCACCGAGACCGCCGTCCAGGAGTTCGACTCTCATGTCATCAAATTGCTACGAATCGATCTACAGCAGTAAAAATGACAAAAATTGCGATATCGACTATAATTACGAACTGATTTGTGACGTTAATAAGTGGAACTTACCATCGAACAGACACTCGTTAGTATCCTGTGATCAACAAAGTAATAGTATTTATGGACGGTCACTTACAGGTTGGCCTTCCGAAGATGGAAGTCCATACAGTGGAAAAGCCAACAGTGACCTTAGTGTAAGTGATAAAAGTGACGAGTGGATTGATATATCGGATAACGAGGGAAGTCTCTCCGGAAACACTGGCCTTGGCGTGATGTAAGTATTTGATGTTAATTTTATACCTATTTCGATTATCGATTGTGCACATACTTGGAACAAAAGCCGCAAAAAATCGTCTGCCATACTAATGAAGCTCTTAACATATCTTTACTAGGTATAACGATTTATTTATTTATTTCCAAATGAGACACGCCACGTATTATTTCGAAAAATCATTCATTTGTCCTTTAATTTGAAAAAGACAATCATTTTTCTCTCAGTTCATAAACTTTTTCGTAATAGCATAATCCGTTATTTTCTTAAAACGCTATATATTTTCTCTTTTCAATTTTAAAAAGCTAATTTAAGTTTATCATTTATCAATATGCGTATAAAAAGATATATAAACTTCGACAGAAAATCATCTTTCCATTAAAATGGATTTGACTTGAATAGCTTGAATGTTGTCCCCATTTTATTATGTGTCTACTGTTCTAGTATCTTAATGTGGCAAAAGACCCCTGGAAAAGTGTATTAGCTATATCCAGCGTACGACAATAAAGTTTTAATATAATTTTTAAACTTAAAAATGAAGATGTTCCTGCTGTTAATTCACTAAATAAAAATACTTTAAAGAAAGTAGAAGCAATACAGAATATCGTATTTTGATATCATCGCTAGAAATAGTAATAATAAATCAATCGCTAAAATTCGTGTTATTATTATACACTCGTGATTTTTATTTTATTGTTTTTTATGTTCATCATCACAAGGTCGTCAGTTCTACCACTCTTTCCTATCCTTAGCTAATCTTCGCATTTCCCTAAAACTAGAACAACCCACATCCTCAACTATTTGCGAACAGTAATCTAATCTAGGTCTACCTCTACTCCTTCTAACTCCTGCTTCTGCGACTAATACGTCTCTGACTAGACCTTCATGCCTGAGAAGGTGTCCTGCCAACCTATTTCACCTATTGACTTCTTTAGAGTCCTCTGTTTTCCTATTCTTTCTAATACCTCTTCAGTTTTAACCTTCCCTATCCACAGGATGCTCATAATTTGCCTGTAACACCACATTTCGTACGCTTTTAACCTTTTCTTTTCCGGCGCGTCAATTGTCCATGTTTCGCACCCATATAGCGTCGTGCTCCAGACATACGCCCTTAACAACCTTTTTCGAATCTAAATTAACCATTCGCGAGCATAGAAGTGACTTCTTTTTATTGAAGGACTCAACCCTGCGATATTCTCTTTTGGTATCTCTACTACTCCTTCCATCCTGACTTATTTGACTTCCTAGATACCGAAAATCAGCCACTTCTTCTATTTTTTCGTCTTCTATCTTTAAATTCGCTCTTTCCCTACATTTTTTTCCCTTGCATACCATTATTTTTTGTTTCAACAGGCCAAATTTTTACCGAATTGTACAGCATGATTAAAGAATCTAAAATCTAAGACCGAAATAGTCTGTGCTTTTTACTCTGTTGTATGTAGGTAATGTCTCTTGTTTGCCTTTCTTTTTTTTAAATTATGTACTTGTTCATATTTGTTTTCATAGAATTTCTAATACAAATAATATATATTTTTTCGAATTTAACCAAGAAACCACTTTTAAACTAGATACT
>NW_020438870.1:464539-482722 GCF_000699045.2 Agrilus planipennis | reverse complement strand
AAATAAAGCGCTAAGTGCGAACATGCCGATAAATATTATTTGCGGATATATAGATTGATCGATTGAGTTGAAGAAGAAAGTCGGATTTTAACAGAATCGTTGTATTCATTTACATTTCGCTTTTATGACACTTTAGGTTTTACTCTTGACTTTGTTGGGACGGGATTAGAACTTTTGTGTAGTTTTTTTAAATATTTTTTTTATTTTATCTTAATTTTGACATCCTACTCGATGGGTTTGATTGTTTTTGTTGTGTTGATCTCTCAATTACATATATGACATCTAAAGAAATTTTAAGGCAAAAAAAGGACGAATTTTGAAATAAGTAAACAATAACAAAAAGAAAAACAAAAATGTGGATGTGTTTTTCATAACAAATTGGCTCTGATTTGATATTCTAATAATTTCGTATTGTTTTTCTCGCTAAGGGTTACTTTAATATTTCGAACTGTAATTATTCATCAGTAAATCGAATAATGTGTAAATTCCGCATGTTTGTGAGAATTTAGTGTTAAGTCTGTGCTTCTTTAACATGGCGCTAAAACCGAGTCGATAAAGTGCAAAGCAACGCGATTTCGGGCTAGTTGGTAACGTTATTCGGCGCAACGCATCGAAATTTTCCAATCTTTGAATATTTATCCATTATGTGTTTATTTATATTTACTGTGACGTAGTAGTCTCCCCAATGCATTGTCATATTGACGATTGACTTCGTTTTTCACGAGATATCACGGAGAAAACTAAACTTTTATGACAACGCAAAAATTACAATTGTCGATTGTAATTGACTGAATTTGACGTAGGAATAGTCGAATTTATTAGGTAACTTGTAATAATATCAATTTTGACATGTTTGGGGGCGTTCAAGTATTACATAACGCAATTTGGGGGAGGGGGTTCTTGTAAAACCTAACGATGCGTTACAGGGGCGGTGGGGGGTTTCTCTTACAAAACGTTACGTAACATTGTTTCTTTTTTAAATAAAAAATTAGGGAATTAAAACTATCAAGTTGGCAACCCTTTTCGTTTACGTTTTACGTTTACGTTTACGGCATTTTATTTTTACAAATTCCGATCGAAATTGTAATTTTTATTATTTTCACTCATAAATCAAGGGGCTAGTGGGATATAAATTGTACTTAAAAGTCTCTTTAATATTTAGATAAATTTTTGTTTTTCATTTTCTCCGTGTTTAACCTTGACCAAATTCAATCAAAACCAGCCGTGGAGTCGTATTGTAAACTTTATATAATTCAACGTCAATTATTCAGTTATTTCAAAACGATTGTACCTAATTACTGTCTTTTCACGTTTCCTTCTCGATAGAACCACATTTTACAATTTTTATAGGTTATTCTGCTGATAAATAATCATAATAATGTTCTCTGAAAAGCTATCAGGTATCAGAATGTTATAAAAAGATAAGTTTATGTCAATGTTTATAAAGTATTTAATAGCATTAAGTTACCCAACACTGAGTCTTCGTTTTACCAAATCCTCACACCTGTTACCATTAAAAACTGATAAAGAAAATGTAGCAACTGAACGTAATGTTCCAGTTGGTAAGTTATAAATTATTAAAAACTGAAAAATCTAGAAAATAACCACAGGGGTTTTATTTTCATTTTTGAACTTCCGATTAGTCCAAATACGGCTAAAAGGGTCATACAACCATTAACACCGCTTTTTTAAAATTTGGTTTCATGCTAATTAATATCGTCCATTTCCCCTTTTTCTGTAGTTTGTTAACATTAAAAATTAGCAAATTACATTGGACTTTACCGTGAAAAATGAATATAGCATTAAGAAAGAAAATCTATTGAGCATTTGTAACTNGTGATGGCTTTAATGAGACTGATGAGCAATTATCAATTCCAGTACAAATAATCAACATTCCTCTGACGCCCCCAAAGAGGTGCGATTCCATTTATGAAACTCAGCAGTTACGAAGAACGTCATTAAAATATCCTTCTGGTGAAACGTCAGCACAACCGAACAGTTCGTTTCTTTGGAGGAAGCAGTCGCGAGAAAATCTTAAAAAACTTCAAAAGAAAGACGATGGCGAAAGCGTTAATTCGTCAATGGATTCGATTAAAACGGATCGATCAAATTCCAGTGTAGAACAACTGTATTATCGAGTGAACATTCCTAACTCTTCATCGGTTACAAGCGATCTCACGAATTCTATAGAAACACTTGACGGCTATGAGATTCCTCAGTTGATAATAAGTGAAGAAGATGACACTTACGATTTCGTAGACACATCTTCAACGACAGAAGCCAAAGAAGAAAGACTTGAACCACCAGCTGTTCCACCCCGTCCTGCTAGTCTTCCGGGAATCGCTAATCGAACTTCCCCTTCTTTACAAAGGATACAGAAAGAATGTAGTTCCCCTCAAATTGAACCCGTTAATGTATTGATCGAAGACAGTCTTTCCACAAGTATCCACAAATATGAAGAATTAGACAAGACAACCGACGATGGATACGAATATTGTGGAAGTCCTTCTGGAGATCCTACTAAGGTCATTTACGAAAAGATTCCAGTTCGGATAAAATCTGATACCGAAGATGGTTACGAATATTGCAGCAAAACAGACGTAAAAGACAGTGAAAGAATTTACGAAACCATTCCACATAATAAAGATGAAAAGAAAATTTCACCACAACCACCCCCTCTACTACCAAAAAAACAAGAACAGCCACTGCCACCGAGACCGCCGTCCAGGAGTTCGACTCTCATGTCATCAAATTGCTACGAATCGATCTACAGCAGTAAAAATGACAAAAATTGCGATATCGACTATAATTACGAACTGATTTGTGACGTTAATAAGTGGAACTTACCATCGAACAGACACTCGTTAGTATCCTGTGATCAACAAAGTAATAGTATTTATGGACGGTCACTTACAGGTTGGCCTTCCGAAGATGGAAGTCCATACAGTGGAAAAGCCAACAGTGACCTTAGTGTAAGTGATAAAAGTGACGAGTGGATTGATATATCGGATAACGAGGGAAGTCTCTCCGGAAACACTGGCCTTGGCGTGATGTAAGTATTTGATGTTAATTTTATACCTATTTCGATTATCGATTGTGCACATACTTGGAACAAAAGCCGCAAAAAATCGTCTGCCATACTAATGAAGCTCTTAACATATCTTTACTAGGTATAACGATTTATTTATTTATTTCCAAATGAGACACGCCACGTATTATTTCGAAAAATCATTCATTTGTCCTTTAATTTGAAAAAGACAATCATTTTTCTCTCAGTTCATAAACTTTTTCGTAATAGCATAATCCGTTATTTTCTTAAAACGCTATATATTTTCTCTTTTCAATTTTAAAAAGCTAATTTAAGTTTATCATTTATCAATATGCGTATAAAAAGATATATAAACTTCGACAGAAAATCATCTTTCCATTAAAATGGATTTGACTTGAATAGCTTGAATGTTGTCCCCATTTTATTATGTGTCTACTGTTCTAGTATCTTAATGTGGCAAAAGACCCCTGGAAAAGTGTATTAGCTATATCCAGCGTACGACAATAAAGTTTTAATATAATTTTTAAACTTAAAAATGAAGATGTTCCTGCTGTTAATTCACTAAATAAAAATACTTTAAAGAAAGTAGAAGCAATACAGAATATCGTATTTTGATATCATCGCTAGAAATAGTAATAATAAATCAATCGCTAAAATTCGTGTTATTATTATACACTCGTGATTTTTATTTTATTGTTTTTTATGTTCATCATCACAAGGTCGTCAGTTCTACCACTCTTTCCTATCCTTAGCTAATCTTCGCATTTCCCTAAAACTAGAACAACCCACATCCTCAACTATTTGCGAACAGTAATCTAATCTAGGTCTACCTCTACTCCTTCTAACTCCTGCTTCTGCGACTAATACGTCTCTGACTAGACCTTCATGCCTGAGAAGGTGTCCTGCCAACCTATTTCACCTATTGACTTCTTTAGAGTCCTCTGTTTTCCTATTCTTTCTAATACCTCTTCAGTTTTAACCTTCCCTATCCACAGGATGCTCATAATTTGCCTGTAACACCACATTTCGTACGCTTTTAACCTTTTCTTTTCCGGCGCGTCAATTGTCCATGTTTCGCACCCATATAGCGTCGTGCTCCAGACATACGCCCTTAACAACCTTTTTCGAATCTAAATTAACCATTCGCGAGCATAGAAGTGACTTCTTTTTATTGAAGGACTCAACCCTGCGATATTCTCTTTTGGTATCTCTACTACTCCTTCCATCCTGACTTATTTGACTTCCTAGATACCGAAAATCAGCCACTTCTTCTATTTTTTCGTCTTCTATCTTTAAATTCGCTCTTTCCCTACATTTTTTTCCCTTGCATACCATTATTTTTTGTTTCAACAGGCCAAATTTTTACCGAATTGTACAGCATGATTAAAGAATCTAAAATCTAAGACCGAAATAGTCTGTGCTTTTTACTCTGTTGTATGTAGGTAATGTCTCTTGTTTGCCTTTCTTTTTTTTAAATTATGTACTTGTTCATATTTGTTTTCATAGAATTTCTAATACAAATAATATATATTTTTTCGAATTTAACCAAGAAACCACTTTTAAACTAGATACTATACACTATAAATATTCACTTAATTGCTCTGTTCTCTTTTTACTTCAATTAATTTAACATACACAATGCGGTATGTATTACAGCAATAATAATCATTTACTACTTTCAGGAAAATAACACATAGTATGTTTGTTTGACATAAATACCTACCAAATGCTTTTATTGTTTTAAATAATTATTAAAATAATTCACTTACGATTAATGCCATGCGACACATGCCTCGCAATTATTATTAATGATAATTTATTTTGAGATAGTTTTGCCATTCAATTCATGTGATTACCTACTACAATAACTGTCCCCATATCCACATATGTATACAGAGTGTTTGTAAAATATGTAGCAAGCTTTAGAGGGTGTTAAGTAAATGAAATAGGGAATCGCATGGTGAGTAATGTGGCGTGGTTAAGGGACAAAGATTTTGTAAAGAAAACCAGACCAAGTTGCAATCCAAAGCCAGCCCTGGGTATGAATCGACAACGTACAGTGAAAAAAATTGTTGAAAAATGTAAAAAGTGACGGTTGTGGAAGGACTAATAAAAAAAATATCAACAGCTTTCTTACAGACGCCCATTGCGATAGCAATAAATTAAATAACAACTTTGTTTATCGCTAATAGTATGCAGTAGGTACTGTTTAAAGTACACCTGGACATGGTGTTAACAACACAAAGTACAAAATACTCGTACAATACGGATGCTTGCAGCTGATGGAATCCGGCGTTGCAATGTCGTATTTCCGTATGTGATCTTACCAGGGTCGGACTACGGTTGCCACCCGTACTTTATTATAAAGTATTGTACTCTATTTCGACTGTGCGTACGTTATACTTTTATAATAAGTAACTTGGACTCTCTGGAGAATCACTTTAGCGTAAGGTTATTCAAATTCACTAAATCGATATCGAGAAAAAAATGAAAAACATTAAAAAGTTTTACGCTCATTATTAATAGAGATTAAAACTAAATATTTTTTGTTTCGAAGTTGTAATCAAGGCATATTCACTGCCAAAAGTCAGTTAAAAATTTTCCATATTATTCGTTATTTCTTATTGTATTCAAAGTTTTTGGTCAAATTCCAAATTTTCTCTTAAACCGTATACTTTCTTTTAGTATAGACAGTATTTATTTACCTCATGATATGCTGCAAAATCTAATTAATCACGAATTTCTAATTTTATGTACTTTTGTCTCCGATTGTACCTCCCAAACAAAAGGACCTGTAAAAAAGTTTACCTAGTAGTTTAAGGTTGTTGCTGTTGTCACCTCTCGATTTCCTCATTAATTTGAGGTAACTTATAGTAAATAAAAATTGAGAATGAATTTTCAAATTAATGTTAAGGCTAGTTTATGAATTGATAAAATTATGGCTAAACCGCGGGGAACAGCTAGTACAAATTAGAATTAATGCAACTGGTCATAGCGACTTGCGAGCATGATATTGTATTGTCCTGAGTAAAAATTAATAATCTTACAGATGATTAGATGTGTTTTATCAAGTAATGATTTAAACATTCCAGATTATACATTACATTAACTTTTGCTTGTAAAACGATACGCGCTAATTATGTATTTTAATTTATAATCTCATCCTTATCAATGCTTTGGTTTATAACATGAATTCTTTTGTAATAAAAGTAACGTCAAAAATACGTTAGAAATATCAAATCCAAGAATTAGCTCATTACATTTTTAAGATAATTTCTCATTGTTTTATGTTTTCGTGCAATCAGTTATCAAAATTTTTATTTATACTGAATTTTAGGTTAAAGATCAAAATGTTAGAATAAACATTTTAAATTTGATTCATTATTGTCCTGTATATTTTTGACGTACGTACACAATTTGTTAGTAATCAATTTATTGATAAGTAAGGCTATGATTCAGACACTAACGATTGTACTTTTGGAATTTGCATAATAAAAGAACAATCTGGTCATTGATATTTTTCCCAGAACGATAAAATTGTAAAATGGTATTAGTAAACACTTTTATATGTATGAACTATGTCATGGTCTACTTTTGCTTCGTACTGTATGAATACATATTTTAACGTTATTGCACAGTAATAAAGGAGTTTGTTTTTGGGTGAGTTATCAAAAGCATATTCTCCATTTCCTCCTCTTAGTTTGGATATAAATAAGTAAAGAATCTAGGCAATTAAGGGTTGGAAGGTTTATATGTGTGCGTAGAATCAGCATCTAATTGGGAGGCTTTATCATTTAGTTAGATAAACATAATGAACTTACCTCGATAAAGCCGCCCAATTAGAGACGAATCATCAATGTTGGTTCTGCACACAAATATAAACCTTAAATAGAATGAAAGCTGACAGGACAACATGGATTGAAAATAAATAAGAATAAAACAAAAATGTTGGTATTATACGAAAAATTACATTACTACATGTGTTAGAAGCACGGCTGAAGTTGATGATGAAAATACCGTATACCTATAAGTATAAAAAAGGATAAGAATGAGAAGGCATTAAAAAGAGTAAGAAAACAAAAGCCGCACGAAGTGAATAATGAAAAAGAGAAATAGTATGGTATTTTACTTATTGTAATACATGAAGAGTTACTTAGTGCTTAGAGACATAGGTATTAGAATGAAAAACACGAGTAAAGAGGCACTCAGGAATACCTAAATACTTAAGGATGTGAGCTTTTCTAGTTTAAGGGAAATGTAAAGGAATAAAAGTGCATAGGTACGCTAATCGGTTCTGACTATAACGAAGCTAGTTGAAGGCTTAAACATTTTAAGAATATTCTATATATATGCATATACAGTATAAACTAGAAATAAAAACTATATAATGGAAAACGTAGACATAATTAGCACTTAGTTTGTCTTGCTTTAAAATTCCTGTAAACTCTCCTATGGTGAATCAACCATATTATATTTTGTAACGAAACAATACGTAATTTTTAAAAAATGGGCATAGACTGGTAAAACTTTGGCTGTGGATGAATAAGTTGGTCTAAAGCACACACCATTGAAAAGAAAGCGATGAAATAGTCGTTTCAAACCTATATAAAGATTTTAGAGATTTNGGAACACCTAAGATTTGTTAAAATATGTTTCGATTTAAAGTTTGTTTTTCTAGAATTGTGGTTTTTGTTTTATGAAATTATGCGGAGATTTTAGACTTTTGTAATCCGGATTCAAAGGGGCTCTAAAATTATTAATTTTTTGACAACGTTTTGTTCATAATGGCAGATGTACGTACGTATAACATTAATTAGAGTTACACTTTATATGCAACTATAATGAGACACAGTGGCTGTTAGTAGCTAGCATTATTTTCTCCTCGGGTTTGTTGGCTGTATCTGAACTACTAATTCGTGAACTTACCAGGAGGTCAGTTACTTGTTTTAATTGACTAAAAGCTGCGTCTGGCACGTTAATTACAAAAATACTAATTACGAATGCAAAACGAAGAGATAAAGTCAATATTATTAACATCATGTCGCGGTTTCTCGTTTCAAAAAAAGATATCGCCAAAGAAATCGTGTTAGGTACCTATTGTATCGAATAATTAACCTAAATTCAGTACGTCGACGCGTTTGTTCGATACGTGCGTTGAAATGTTTGCTTACGCAAAAATGTATGAGACAAATTACCATAAAAATGGATTGAAGCGTTTTTTTTACCATAAATTACATACAGTTACGCACCGTATATGAAACATACTCGTTAATGTTTCAAAAGGTATTTAAATTTACCGTAAGGGTAACACTAAATTGGAACGCATTTGAAATACCTCCATAAAAAGCTGCAAATATTTTATGGAGCCAGTTTTTTAATATCAGAAATAACATACTGTACGCATAACTGAGAATTGGAAGCTTTATGCTTTTTATTTTATAAATATGCGTATTTTGCTAGATGACGGAATATCATCATCATCGTAAGATCGTCAGTCCTAAGACTAACTCGTCTATTTCTTATTGATTTCGATCTGTTCTCCCATTCTTTCTAAGCTTTTCTATACACGTTAACCTAATCATTCGCCTATAACACCACATTTCGAACGCTTCTAACCTTTTCTTTTCCGCCGCACCCACTGCCTATATTTCGCACCCATACAACGCCGGGCTCCAAACATACACCTTTAATAACCTTTTCCGAATATTTCTAAATTAACCGTTCGCGAGCATAGAAGTGACTTCTTTTTATTAAAGACGACACGACCCTCGCTATCCTCTGCTTCATATCCCTACTACTCCTTCCATCCTGACTTATCTGGCTTCCTAGGTATCTAAAATCAGCAACTTCTTCTAATTTTTCGTCTTCTATCTTTATATTCGCTCATTCCCTACTTTTTCTTCCCTTGCATACCAGTATTTTAGTTTTAATTTTATTTAATACTCAATACAATTTAAATTATTTATTGCACGAAAGGGCAGGTTCTTGTTGCTGTTATAAATAAGTTTTGTGAAACTGTTCCGGTGATTTTATTTCTAATGTGAAAAGGTAACACTGGCATGTTTATTTATAAGGAAAAAGTTAATTGTTATGTGGTTATTGCAAAACATATCGCAAGACGCATGCATATGGGTCCGGTATTTAGTACATTCGCTGGGAGAATATAATTGGATTAAAATTCTTACATGGCCATTGTTTATAGAAATCGGTTTTTCTGCACGTGTTTTGCATACGAATTAAGGCAAATAAGAAAAAAAAAAACGATGGCAATGTTCTCAACGGTTTCAACGCCAACATTTGTTTATATTTTGCGCTCCTTCTTCTTTTTTTAAAGTTCAGTCTACTTTGGCTGTTTCTAGAGTTGGCAATGACCTTTGAACAAATATCATACTTGATATTATTGGAAGTAAACATTCCATTAGGTAATCTGGATATTGTCAGTTTATTAATAAAGAGGCTTTGTATAAAATATTCATAGCAAAGCTGCTTATTTAGTGTATTTCTTAAATAAATGCAGATTTTTGAAGAATATTTACAAAAATTCCGAATAAAAAGAGGAAACAATGTCAGTTAGTAAATATCGTACTAGAAATTGAATAGTAAATATTAATGTATTTTTAATTAAGTATTTATTCATTTTTGTTGTTTTGGTTACCCAAGAAAAAAATATTTTTTCACGTATGTAATTTAAATTCTACATAAAAGATGTGGAAGTTTGGATTTTAGTGTTTTATTTAGCTTAGTTTCATTAATTTTTCTAGTATTCATATATCTATTTCCGGTATTATATTTTTAATACATACGTCTAGCACTATTAGTATCTAGTAAGAGGAGTTTGAGATATAAAATGGAAGCGGTAACAGTACTGTATGAAGATAAATAAAAGTAAAACAAAAATACTGGTATGCAAGGGAAGAAAAAGTAGGGAAAGAGATAATGAAAATATAAGAGACAAAAGACTAGAAAAAGTGGCTGATTTTCGGTATCTAGGAACTGAAATCAGTCAGGATGGAAGGAGTAGTAGGAATATAAAGCACCTCTGCTAGCGCAGGGTCTAGACGCCTTCAATAAAAAGAAGCCACTTCCATGCTCACGAACGATTAATTTAGAAATTCGAAACAGATTGTTAACGGTGATGTTTGGACCGCGACGCTGTACGGGTGCAAAGCATGGACAGTGGGCGCAACGGAAAGAAAAGGTTAGAAGCGTTCGAAATGTGTTCTTACAGGCGAATGACGAGGATAACGTAGATAGAGAAGGTTAGAAACGAAGAGGTATTAGAAAGAATAGGAANGGGATATAAATTGTACTTAAAAGTCTCTTTAATATTTAGATAAATTTTTGTTTTTCATTTTCTCCGTGTTTAACCTTGACCAAATTCAATCAAAACCAGCCGTGGAGTCGTATTGTAAACTTTATATAATTCAACGTCAATTATTCAGTTATTTCAAAACGATTGTACCTAATTACTGTCTTTTCACGTTTCCTTCTCGATAGAACCACATTTTACAATTTTTATAGGTTATTCTGCTGATAAATAATCATAATAATGTTCTCTGAAAAGCTATCAGGTATCAGAATGTTATAAAAAGATAAGTTTATGTCAATGTTTATAAAGTATTTAATAGCATTAAGTTACCCAACACTGAGTCTTCGTTTTACCAAATCCTCACACCTGTTACCATTAAAAACTGATAAAGAAAATGTAGCAACTGAACGTAATGTTCCAGTTGGTAAGTTATAAATTATTAAAAACTGAAAAATCTAGAAAATAACCACAGGGGTTTTATTTTCATTTTTGAACTTCCGATTAGTCCAAATACGGCTAAAAGGGTCATACAACCATTAACACCGCTTTTTTAAAATTTGGTTTCATGCTAATTAATATCGTCCATTTCCCCTTTTTCTGTAGTTTGTTAACATTAAAAATTAGCAAATTACATTGGACTTTACCGTGAAAAATGAATATAGCATTAAGAAAGAAAATCTATTGAGCATTTGTAACTATAGTACAAACACTCCAAGGAAATATTGAAATTAAAATTGAAGAATTTGCTATACCTATTAATACAACTAAATTAATTGTAAGAAAGACGCTGATGCCAAAATAGGTTGTTTATCGTGAAAAATTAGAGTCAAAATAGGTTTGCAAATAATTTTATTAATATAAAATCACCATCAATCATTTTATATCAAAATATTTACAATCCCATTTTGTTTCTGTTCTTTTACATATTGTAGTAAGAGTAAATCTAAATTTGAGAATTCTTCATAAATATTCATTGTTATTCTTTATAGTTTTTCTACAGAAAGTAATTGTCACAAAAAGTAAAACATTTCCAAAGCAATTCTCTTTGTTGTTAAAAATAACTTCTTCAGAAAAATCTGAAAAATCATACTTTTTTTCTATTATTTTCCATTTCATAGAATTTCTTAGAATTTTTCAATGTTTCATATTTTTTTCCGTCAGGGTTCCGATTACTGTTAGTATATTAGGTAAATTTATAGGTAGATTTTGTAATTTTCGAAATTGAATTTGTTTTTGTCGAAATATTTTCATACATTAAAAGAAAATGTTATTATTAATCTTTCATTAATGCGTATGTCCCTGTACTTATAATATTTGGTGAAGGTGCCGGGTTAAGAAACCAAACGCTGATTTTCTCTGAAAGTTCAGAACTTACCAAAACGATACTGTTTTTTTATAAAAAAAAAACGATAATGTTCGTTGTTTTTTAGTCAAATTGTAAATGGCTGTATGATGTTGTTTATTTATTGCTTTTGTTTATTGTTTCAGAAAAAGAGAGAAACAAATGGGTAAGAAGACTGGTTGGCCACAGAAGATCCGAAGCCAATGGAATAAGAACCACAACGAAAATTCAGGCATGTACTATTAATATTTTACCTTTAATCAAGGATAATAGACTATAAGGACGGCCTGTGTCTATTCCCGCTATACTAGAATTGAAAAACCACACCACAATTAGTGGGGACACATATAATAATTGTTTAAAAGAATCATTTAAAAAATTGAATCAGATTGAATTTTTAAAAATTCCGAAAGAGATGTTTCATGAATTATATGAAACAGCATTAGGACTAAAAATGTTGAATAGAAACTTTGTTACCCCCATAGAGGTTTAATATCTAAATATACTTCCTTATTCCTTATATACATCTTGAAGGAAACCTCTGTGCTAAATTTCAGTTATTTAATTCTAAACACTTAATCAGTGAGTCAGGACTCATTATCCTAACGGATATTATAAATGCGAATGTGGGTTTATTTGACTGTTTGTCTACTCTTCATGCCTTAACTACTTAAGCTAACATGAAATTTTGTACACGCGCTGTTAGGGATACAGAAAAGGATCTAGGGTACCTTTTTTACAGAAAAAAAAGTATTGTTCCCAAGAGATAGAAAAAATTGTTTTATGTAGTCGATTTTACGCCTTAACTACTCAATCGGTCATCATGAAATTTTGTACACACGCTGTTAGAGGCACAGAAAAGAACATAGGGTACCTTTTATCTAGAAGAAAAAGTGGTGTTCCCGAAGGATAGAAAAATTAGTTTTATACGGTCTATTTCACGCCTGAACTACTCAATTGATCATTATAAAATTTTGTACACTTATTGTTAGGGGTATAGAAAAGCACAATGGGTATCTTTCATCCAGAAAAAGTATTGTTCCCTAGGGATAGAAAAAAAATAGTTTTATATGGTCGATTTCACGCTTAACTGCTTAATTGATCATCATGAAATTTTGTAGTCATATTGTCAGGGGTACAGAAACGGACCTAGGGTACCTTTTATCCAAAAAAAAAGAATTATGTTCCCGAAGGATAGAAAAATTAGTTTTATGTGCTCGTCAATGATCTATGACACTTATTTAGGACATCAACGAGAGCGAAACAGCGGGTAAAATCTAGTAGTTGTATAGATTAGCAAGGACTAAATCTTAGTAGATAAATTTGTCCCTAGAGTGCCCCTCCCCTAACCTCCTCTCCCCTGCCCTGTGTTAATTAATTGATACCCTATACAATAAGTGAATTAATAAAGGAACCAATTATATGTATACAAACCTCAAAGATGTAGTAGACTGACTTAAAGTCCGTTGATATCTTTACAGCCTTTTGTAACAACCTCACAACAGGAGACATTACATAAGTGGATGAAGTTCGTAAAGGGCTGGATTAATGTATAAATGAAATTATGTATCTCTATCTAGTGTTCAATAGTTCTCCTGGTAAGCGGTTGCTATAAAAGGATTAAAAGATATCAAGGGACTTTAAAAGTCAATCCTTGAGGTTTGTATAACTCCGTCGGTTCAAGAATGTGATTAATGTCGAATGGCGGGCAAGTTATGAAAGTGGTCAATGTAACAAGATTTACTGTATTTTCAACTAATAAACGTTATGGTAGGTAATTCCAGTTAGTTTAATTTGCATTAGTTACGCGTTGTCCTAATAATTTTGTGTTTTCCGTCATTAGAAACTCGTGTTCTTAGCCATATGCTTGCATATTTTCAAGCAATAAACACGTGTACGTATGTAGAAATTACAATGACGCTATCATAGTACAACGATGTGAACTTGTTTTATTCATGACATTCTTATATCCATTGTTTTTGGCTCAACATCAGTGTCATTTCACGCTAGCCAAGGGTACTCGCCACAGTTTCGTATTGTCCGCAATTGTAAATGTGGGAAGTTTGAAAACAAACGTGAAATCTCGTAGAAGAAAATAAAACAGGATAGAATCTTTGACGTTGACACTAATATAAAAAAATCAATGGCATATCTTCTTCTTATCAAAAATTTTGTAATCCTTATGTAGGATAATTACGCATTAAAAGCATTTGAAAATAATTCAGTCGCATCCTTTTAAAAAGTTGTTTTTTTTGATAAGCTGTCTATGGAAAATATTTTCAGACAAATAAAACTCTAATCTTTCTGTTATTAACCAAATCAAAACTAAAAAACAACAACAACAAACAAAAAAGTTCGATGTTCTACCTTTTTAAGCGGAAAATGCAAGAGGAACTTTAGCCTTAGTATTAAAAACAATAATATTGATTTACCTGTTATCTCTTAGACATCTCATAACATATATCATATGTAATTAAGGTTTCCAATCACGCCTTTGTTTATCTATAACAATTGTAACATACCTAAGCCATTAATTACCTATCGAAGTGCTTTCACTTTCTTCGAAAAATCGAGCATTGAATAGCAATATAAACGAAAACAAGATCAAATAAACGTTTGAAGGAGTTGGTCGTATTCTTTTTTTTTTTTCGTGTGAGAAATTTGCTTTCTCCTACAACACGGGAGGCAAGATGTACCTAAGCAAAAGACTGTGTATGTCGCAGGCGTGTGTTAATAATAATACCTGTTAATTTACCTGAACTAAAGAATAAATTAACACATGTGTGTGTATGTAATTAATATGCGAAGAATGTTTGAAATGTTGCGTAAATTTAATACCTGTGTAAGGCATCCTAACACCTAATCCTTATTCAGTGCAAATGACGGACTAATAAGTGAAAGGCAAATGTTTATTAACTTAATGGTTTTATTATTATTTACAACGATTAAAATTAGATTTGTACCTTAAATTTAATCATTGAAAGAATGATTTACTGATTTGGATAGGTAACTGAAAAAAATCCCAACAAAATTCAGATATTTACCATTCACATTATAGGAAAATTATAGATTTTCCACCTTAGTTTAATTAGAATGAGTCCGTGTAATATGTATTTGGTTTTGAAGTTTTTATTCATATTGAAATCAAAAACTTTGATATAGAATAGATACAGTTAAAATTCCTAAATCCATTTCTCAATTTCATAATTGGCCCACATTTTCAAATCAGGTCAAGAAATTGATACATACCAGACATGAAGGTAAACCTGCCGATGTAATGAATAGTTAAAATTGTGCGCATTATCTTCTTAAGTTAAGTATTTTTGGCCTCTAGCAAAATTTCCAAAATTGTTTCAGCAAATTAGCATCAACCCGTCTCAACTCAACTCTCTCCCGATGCACTGTTCCACAAGCCTCACTCAATAATTTTACTCAAAAATCCCTGTTTACTTTTAGACATTTGGACACAATCATATAGACAAGAAATTTTAAGAAAATACATAAATGCATCCTCGTAGAGAACGTTTTAGTCACGCACGCGTGAGCCGTGCGACCCATCGTCTGGCAGTCTTTTTTAATTAATGTAGGATAACTATCGGCAATGTGATTTAAGTTTCTGTATTGACATAGTTACACTATTGGGCATCGAACAGAACAATAAATCCAAGAAGGTATTTTGATGAAAAGATAAGTTCAAATAAAACTCGTATTTCGATCATAACAACCATGAGAAATGGAAGAAAAATTTACAGATGTCTCTCATTGAAGTGGTATGTTTTTTTGCTAGTTAAATTCGTTTAGTATTTTAAAAACTGCATTCCGAAATTCGTAAAATAAAAGATGATTTTCCCAAAAACTGCTTCACAGATAAATTTTAAGTGCAAGTCACATTGATCTTTAAAAAATTAACAGGAAGATAATTAGGAAGAACGAAAGCGAAAGGGGAGCCATATGAGGTTAACATTATAAAGGGCTATTTTTTTAATACTTCAGTGATATTTCCCTAGCAAGTGTCTGTAAAAAGCGCCGTCATCCCGTGTTTCCGAAATTAAGTAAATTTTTATCCAATCTTTATCTGCAACCCCTCCTGCAAATGTAACGATTTTTACCTTTTTTAATATTCCATTTAAAAAAATGTACATAATGGCTGTTTTACTTGTACGCATGTCGTAATTAAGCGACAATTACTTAACAGAAGACAAAACCTGTTCGACGATCTCCGTATGAACTCGTTGTTACCATTTCACACCAACACGTTGGTCTGAGAAAGAAAGACATAGTTACCTTACCTCCAAAACAAGTCATCGAGTAAGGGAAAGTCAATTTTCAATGCCAGCCGCAACAAAACTTGTGCATTTCTTAAGCATTATACGTCAGTTTCTTATCTACCGACATTGATAATTACCGAATTTATTCGTAAAAGTTACTTAAAAACAAAGTGTTGTTAAAATACCACCGAAGAAATTGTTATAGTAACAGGTGAAAGTCGTATTGAAGTTCACGTGTTTCTCGCGAACTAAACCAGTTTCAGTCGTGTACGCGGATGCATAGTTAAAAAAATAGGAAAACTTGTATTTGTTTTATTGCCATTGTTTCTTCCGCAATTGTTATTAAAAAAAATGAACTGTGTACTTTTCTGTAAAATATAGCCTTGAGAAGTGATACTTGAGTGATCCTGTTTCTAGTCATTATTCCAAATACGGTTTAAGGAATTTGTGTGGGAAATGTGATGTCATTTGAAATGAAGTAGATAGATAGTCGGACCGGTAACAAATTCAACAGTCTGAAACTATTTTGTTGCTAACTTTTATTTGAGTGTTTTACTTACGTAAAGTAAAAACTTTCTATGCAAAAGTTGTATGTGCTCTGATAATTATGGATATGAAAATTGCGTGAAGAACGTGTTCATAGCGTGGTCATTGGGGTTTACAATATTACCATCCTTTCAGTATGAAAAATGAGCGTAAGAAGTTTATTATCGACAAAGTCGGCGCCCAGCTCGATTTTCTCGGTTTTCCGCGAGTTACCTCCACCCCCACCACGAAGATCCGCGCCCCCGACCATAAGAAAAAGACGAAGGGATGTCGGCGATAGAGTTTTCGTTACATCCCCGACTTCCGTGTATTTCGAATTTTGTGACGACAATTTAAATTTTGTTAGAGAAAACCTAGTTTTGTCCGACGCTAATGCGAACGGTTTTTATAAAAATAAAAATGGCTGTGATAGTGATGACGTTGAAGTTAAGACTGCAGAAAATTATCGAAATGTTCACTCCTCGAAAAAGGATTACGCCAAATGCAGATGTTTACTCTACAGCGATGCGAACGAGATCCAAGAAATTTTCATTTTTATAGGTAATTTTATTCGTAACTCACTTCTAGTTCTTTTTCATTTATTTGGCAATCAAATGTCATACAAATGCTTAATTTTACTTACGAAATTATTTGACTTACTTATTTTATAACATGACGTCAAACAGACTTATGTATTTCGTCAATAAAATAGTAAAAAGATTGTTTTTATAAATTAGTTGCGAAATTTTAATAAAACTATTGTACAATCACTTAGATGATACTTTCGCTAAAACACTCGAAAATCAACAGAAATGCACTTTTCTAAGCGACCAATAAGAATTGACTCTTTACTGGGTCAAAAAGTTACGTGTTTTTTTTAATAACTACCTTTGTGGAACTCTTTTTCCTTTTTTTCACCGGATTTTAATTTTTCAACGATTAATTAGGCTTTGATAGCGCATATAATCTAAGCACTACCGGTTATTCACACAACTTTATCACAAGAGATAAAGCGTGACTCATTATTTTTAAATCTGAAATTTCATTAAATATATCGTATATAAAAACAAATCTAATCAAAGCGATTCTTATATATTACATGGTAAATTTCAGTTGTATCGCCATTCATCTTGACTTGATGTTTTGTCTCAAAATTGATTTCGTTATTTTTACAAACAAATGTAAAAACAAACTTCACGATTTAGAAATTCGTACAAGTTGTTTTCTACCATTATTGTTAGGTCCATTAGCTATTTCCAAACCGTAAAAATATTGTTAGACCAGTCAAATACAGCATGATGGTTACACTAGTTTTACACTTCAGAAGCAGAATTACTTAAATTTTTTGTATTTGTTTTATTTTATAATTAATTAGTTTTCCTGCATTAATGTGAAATACAAAAAGTACTGTATTTCTAAGGAGTTAAGGATGTTGAGGAGGTACAATAGGAGACAAGAGTACATAAAATTAAAAATTCGTGATTAATTAGTTTTTGCACCATATCATGAGGTAAATAAATACTATCTATACTAAAAAAAAGTATACGGTTTGAGAGAAAATTTGGAATTTGACCAAAAACTTTGAATAAAATAAGAAATAACGAATAATATGGAAAATTTTTAACTGACTTTTGGCAGTGAATATGCCTTGATTTCAACTTCGAAACAAAAAAATATTTAGTTTCAATCT
>NW_020438870.1:459859-461644 GCF_000699045.2 Agrilus planipennis | reverse complement strand
GTATATAGTTTCTTTTTTTTAATATTGCATTTAAACAGTCACTGTTTTAATTAATATCATTATTAAAAATTGCATTACATATCTTCTATAGATTTTTGAACAAAATTTTACATGCATATATTTTGATTGCCCTGAAAATAATCAACTTTATTGTGACCCCCTAATATTTATCTTTGAAAATTACTATTAGACGTCATTTTGCTTTGATACGAAACATCTCAGAAACGTACTGTAATATTGTAATTTCATGCATTAGTTGCTTTGATTTTTTTGATGAAGACATTGAGCATATTTTTAATTAATTATTCTCTAATCCTCCAACATTTGCTGCCAGTCAAAATAAAGACTAAAGCTAAACAAAGTCTCCCAACATAATTTTCTCCTTTTTTCTTTCCGTTTGTAGCGAATTATTCCATTACAGCGAATGGCTGTTTTATTAATGAGTTTATTACGATCGTAAGATAAATCTACCTAACTAAAGTAATGTTTACTTGTCTACGTTATAAAGAGTTTTTGTTTTGACTAACATGGACAGCTCATAGTTTGGAGTCGACCCATAGGAGTCGATATAGGTCACATTGGGAGTATGTTCTACTGGATAAATTCGGAAAATTCCCAAGAAACCCAAACAGTTATAGTTTAAATTAATAGTTTTTTCTTCTCTACCCCCTCCTCCCCCAGTCTACTGACCGGCGACGCCCTTAATGGCGTACATGTAGATATATTTGATAAGATTTGGAACCTTTGTCAAACTAACATTTGGTCGGTATTTCTCTTTTTAATTAATTGCCAGTTTTGATTCTAATAAAACGCAAAATAATTAAATCCAGTTGAATATGGACGAGCGCTGTTCAACAGGGAAGTGTCTTTTCTAAGTGACTTAAAGCATTTCGTTCAGTTTCTTCAACTTTTCTTTACAACGCATCATGCAGTCTTCTCTTTAAAGATTTTATCATACTTATAGCTCATTCAACTGTAACGAAGAAACTGCAGTACAACGTACATGTAATCTATTGTGTCTATTATATGCTAATGCAATTTCGTTGCTTCTTTCAAATTTTATTTTATTTAGATACATTTTTTTTGGCATAGCGAATGTGTTGTTAAACCAAAACATTTTAATGGTTGTAACTGGTTTTTCCATGTCAACAATCTCCCGTAACTCTCATCACGAATGTTTAGGTCATCGACTTTTTATGCGCTGAATGCCAATTCGTACACTTTCTTACAAACAACTCTACCGCGTTTAGACAACGAATGAACCTACCTCATTATGTTTGCAAATAATTTTGCATGGCTAATGTCCACTTGTTTTCAATATTTATAGCATGCAGAAGAAAGAAGAATAGGTACTCTACCATCGATTACAAATTACGAATCCTTACACAAACAGATTTTCGATAGGTTCATTTTCACATTTTGTGAAAATTTTATACTGATAGAGAAATAGTAAGGTATACCTGAAAGGTTGCTTTCTATTGGATATTTATTTTTATTATCTGTGTATACTAGGGTGTTTCAAACAAAATTTTTAATTTTTTTTTCTAACTTACCCCCTCAAATGTTTCTGTTTGATGTAAAAAAAATCCGCGCCAAACATGAGCCCTATAGCTCAAATCTAAGGGGTCGCTATTTTTATTTTAGTTTCCCATTTAATTAACATAGGAAAAATTCTTTTTTGTTTTAAATTGAATTTACACATAATTTACGCAATTTTTTCCAAAAAACCGTTTCATATTCTCAAAGTTGAGTCTTTGAGCTTTACAAAACTCTAAGACAAAGTAT
>NW_020438870.1:441292-459635 GCF_000699045.2 Agrilus planipennis | reverse complement strand
CATAAAACGATTAATAACTATTAGTCAGTATTGTATTTTTATATATATTACAAATTTCAAAATCAATGAATTTCTTAATAAAATAATTATTTTCTTGTAGTTTAATCTCTCAAAATTTCAAATAATTCCTTTTACTGCAGATTAACAGAGGCATCAATATTACTGATACCCAATTACCAGAGCCGCCTTCTAGTCAACAATACAAATTCACAAAATTTGCCGCATCTGCAGGTAAAAAGATGAAAAAGTTAAAAAGAAATTTTACCCACAATGACATCGCCATTTGGATGGCTAGACGTTTTTCTGGGGTCGACGCCGACATAACAGGTAAAACAAATTAACACTTCTCCAAATTTCCTAGTACTACTGATTCTGCCTTAAATTTCTAGAGGAAAAGACAAAAGATGACAAAACAGAGTCATCTCAAAAAGTAAACGTATCCCAAGAATACGAGGTATCAAAATCCATGTATAACATAACACAAGAAGTTAAACTGAGATATCCCGAGCGTTGTGTGGATTCTGGAAACGTGACATATCAAAACGTCGAATTTTCATCTACCGATAATTCCGACCAGACTGCAAGTGACAGAAGTAAAAATAGTACAATCAAAAAGTCTAGATTTTTAGAAAAGTTCAGGAAGAGCATCTCGTTGTCTGCAGATTCTGCTAACGAATTGACTCAACAGCTAAATAAACCTCGCAGTACTTTCTATCTCACTAGTGAAATTGAATTAAGTGATAATTTAGTCACAGACATGGGCTCTAAGTCTAGTTTGAATTCATTAGGCAACGACAAAAAGAATTCACCGAAACACAGTGTCGAACAAAACTCTAGGAATTCTGTTACTATCCGGCCCAAATGCCCTCCGCCTCCCGTACCAGTTGATAACAATCTACACATAGGTAAGTGACAACTCGAAGTTTGTTAAAGTAATAATGAAGTTAAAAAAGGAGAACTTGCTTGTCCTAAGTTTTTTTGCTGATTTTACTAGGTAATGTTTTCCCCTTTTAACTTCATTCTAATTTTGTCTATGTTCTGACGCCCTTTTAACTTTATCTACCCCTGCAATACATAAACTAAAATTTATAGCATTTTATTGTTTTATCCAAGTCATACTAGATATTTGGTTAATTAATTCTGCTTCAATAATCACATTAAACTTATGGAAAGTTGCTTTGATTTTTTTGATGAAGACATTGAGCATATTTTTAATTAATTATTCTCTAATCCTCCAACATTTGCTGCCAGTCAAAATAAAGACTAAAGCTAAACAAAGTCTCCCAACATAATTTTCTCCTTTTTTATTACGTTATTAGACAAAAATTAAAATAGTCTATGAATTAAGGGATTGTTTTCTTTTCATTATAGTCTGGATGAGAAAATAAAAAAAATAGATTTCACAGAATTTCTTTTATATGGGTTCTTATCGTGCAACGAACTATTTAGTATATGTTCCATTGATTTTGACGCAAATTTTAATATTGTTTCAGATGGGGAGAGCGATTTGGACCATCATTACGAAAGTCTACCCGAACGAAAAGATGAATCTCTACAAATTGCCGAAGATTTTGATTCATTCGAAAGTGATAGTGAATCCGAAAACAGCTTTGCTAAAACTGACCGAGTAAGTACCTACTGATATGTAACAGGTGAAAGTCGTATTGAAGTTCACGTGTTTCTCGCGAACTAAACCAGTTTCAGTCGTGTACGCGGATGCATAGTTAAAAAAATAGGAAAACTTGTATTTGTTTTATTGCCATTGTTTCTTCCGCNTTAAAAAATTAAACTAGTAATAAATATTTCAATTCTTTAGTTAGATTATTTAAATGATAATCTGGCACTCAAAGAAATATTACCATAGTATTGCTTTATCTTTCACCGATTACCGATATGATTTTTCTTGCAAATAATAATCGAACCCCACTTGCGATAATATTAATGAACACTTTTTATCTAATGAACATATTTTGTTTTTGTCCCGATTTATCAGTTTCATGATATCTAAAAATCAAACAGCTCGCACTGGGATCTGCAAAATAGGCATACCTACACCATCTAGTGGGAAAGCTTGCAATTAGAATAAGGAACAAATTTACATAAGAATATTGCCCACAGTGCCATGCTCCAAGGGTCGCAAAACTGTTTATTAAAATCATAAAAGGCGTTAAATAAAAGAAAATATTTTTGATAACGTAGTTCGCGAAAACGACAACAAAAACCTTAAAATGTGCTTGCATTATTTTCTGATGCAAACTAGCTGTTTTACATAGATTTAAAAGATACTTTTTAAAGAAGGAAAGTTAACTAGAAACTTCGCTGAAAGCAACAGCTATCAAAGAAGATAATTCCGGAATGAAAATTTATTCACTGTAGTGTGTATATTATATAAATAGTAGGCACTAAAATTCACAGTTCCTGAAGGTTCACTTTTACGTATGGTTTTTCCGAATTGTGTAATATGCCCGACATTACATACGCGTCCTTAATTTTGAGGGTTTTGTCGTCCCAAACCTAACCGTTTTAAATAGTCCACAACTGCACGGTACGTTCCCTTATCAGCGCCATGTTTTTTAGGCTCTTCCCATTTGAAAGTCCCCAACAGTTTTTTATTTACGTACCCGATGGTATACTTAAATTGCTAACAACAGTCAATTGATAACTAAAAAAGCGCCTTTTTGTGCGTACGTTAATGATAGAGCGGACTTCTTAAACCGGTAACCGATACGAAAACTTTCATGATAATACTCGGGCAAGCGTTAAAGAAAAAGCAAATTTTAAAAGGAAATTGCTAATCATTCTTTCGCATTTCGTACACACATGTATCTGCCAGTATTAAATTACAATCGCGTTTTATAAAATATGCTTCGACAGCAATAAATGTTTTCCAATTAGTCAGTTGTACTACGAAAACAAGAGAACAAATAAAATTGCAGTAAAGAACGGTGCAGTGCGTTTGAATTCCTGTGTGCATTACAAAACGACAGCTGATTTCGACATGTTGAAACTTAAAAAACGAATTATTACAAGGTACAAGAATAGAAAATACTTGCATTGGAGAGCAAAAGCAAGGAGACTAAAATTACAATTGGAAAAGGTAACTATAATTGAATGTGGATTTTTATATAGATGCATACATACGGCGTTTAAACTTCAGGACTAAATTCAGGACTGTTACGTTAACGACTGCATTTTTTGTTTTAATTAATAAGCACGTGAATATAATTAAAAATAATAATCGTGAAAATGTAATTATTCTTGAATTTTATTCTAACTGAAGGTACTTCCGATCATTTAAATAATGTTTAGTCAATGCTTTTTTTTATTAATTACATATTTACGGAAAAGCTAGGCATTTAGTGTTGCCAGTCAGATAATGCTGCTATTGTGTTAAAAGGTCGGTAAAACGTATCTACTTAATGATCTAATACGTAACGAAGTTGCAATCAAGGTCGAATCAGTTTTATTGTTAAATTTTGCTTGCCTTGTACTTAAATACTTATGAGAATTCTTTAATACGATTTTCAATTACTTTCTGTTACGTTTTTCGAGAAGCAAAACAAATTACATATTATTGCAAATTAATTTTTCATGCGTTTTGATTCACGCACTTAAAAATTTCAAAGAACCGCCTCCTTCAGAAGAACGAGTATGCATAGAAAAATATCACAAAGTGGGGGGGTAATTTAAATTCAAAAGGAGTTATGTATATAGTTTCTTTTTTTTAATATTGCATTTAAACAGTCACTGTTTTAATTAATATCATTATTAAAAATTGCATTACATATCTTCTATAGATTTTTGAACAAAATTTTACATGCATATATTTTGATTGCCCTGAAAATAATCAACTTTATTGTGACCCCCTAATATTTATCTTTGAAAATTACTATTAGACGTCATTTTGCTTTGATACGAAACATCTCAGAAACGTACTGTAATATTGTAATTTCATGCATTAGTTGCTTTGATTTTTTTGATGAAGACATTGAGCATATTTTTAATTAATTATTCTCTAATCCTCCAACATTTGCTGCCAGTCAAAATAAAGACTAAAGCTAAACAAAGTCTCCCAACATAATTTTCTCCTTTTTTCTTTCCGTTTGTAGCGAATTATTCCATTACAGCGAATGGCTGTTTTATTAATGAGTTTATTACGATCGTAAGATAAATCTACCTAACTAAAGTAATGTTTACTTGTCTACGTTATAAAGAGTTTTTGTTTTGACTAACATGGACAGCTCATAGTTTGGAGTCGACCCATAGGAGTCGATATAGGTCACATTGGGAGTATGTTCTACTGGATAAATTCGGAAAATTCCCAAGAAACCCAAACAGTTATAGTTTAAATTAATAGTTTTTTCTTCTCTACCCCCTCCTCCCCCAGTCTACTGACCGGCGACGCCCTTAATGGCGTACATGTAGATATATTTGATAAGATTTGGAACCTTTGTCAAACTAACATTTGGTCGGTATTTCTCTTTTTAATTAATTGCCAGTTTTGATTCTAATAAAACGCAAAATAATTAAATCCAGTTGAATATGGACGAGCGCTGTTCAACAGGGAAGTGTCTTTTCTAAGTGACTTAAAGCATTTCGTTCAGTTTCTTCAACTTTTCTTTACAACGCATCATGCAGTCTTCTCTTTAAAGATTTTATCATACTTATAGCTCATTCAACTGTAACGAAGAAACTGCAGTACAACGTACATGTAATCTATTGTGTCTATTATATGCTAATGCAATTTCGTTGCTTCTTTCAAATTTTATTTTATTTAGATACATTTTTTTTGGCATAGCGAATGTGTTGTTAAACCAAAACATTTTAATGGTTGTAACTGGTTTTTCCATGTCAACAATCTCCCGTAACTCTCATCACGAATGTTTAGGTCATCGACTTTTTATGCGCTGAATGCCAATTCGTACACTTTCTTACAAACAACTCTACCGCGTTTAGACAACGAATGAACCTACCTCATTATGTTTGCAAATAATTTTGCATGGCTAATGTCCACTTGTTTTCAATATTTATAGCATGCAGAAGAAAGAAGAATAGGTACTCTACCATCGATTACAAATTACGAATCCTTACACAAACAGATTTTCGATAGGTTCATTTTCACATTTTGTGAAAATTTTATACTGATAGAGAAATAGTAAGGTATACCTGAAAGGTTGCTTTCTATTGGATATTTATTTTTATTATCTGTGTATACTAGGGTGTTTCAAACAAAATTTTTAATTTTTTTTTCTAACTTACCCCCTCAAATGTTTCTGTTTGATGTAAAAAAAATCCGCGCCAAACATGAGCCCTATAGCTCAAATCTAAGGGGTCGCTATTTTTATTTTAGTTTCCCATTTAATTAACATAGGAAAAATTCTTTTTTGTTTTAAATTGAATTTACACATAATNACAAATTTCAAAATCAATGAATTTCTTAATAAAATAATTATTTTCTTGTAGTTTAATCTCTCAAAATTTCAAATAATTCCTTTTACTGCAGATTAACAGAGGCATCAATATTACTGATACCCAATTACCAGAGCCGCCTTCTAGTCAACAATACAAATTCACAAAATTTGCCGCATCTGCAGGTAAAAAGATGAAAAAGTTAAAAAGAAATTTTACCCACAATGACATCGCCATTTGGATGGCTAGACGTTTTTCTGGGGTCGACGCCGACATAACAGGTAAAACAAATTAACACTTCTCCAAATTTCCTAGTACTACTGATTCTGCCTTAAATTTCTAGAGGAAAAGACAAAAGATGACAAAACAGAGTCATCTCAAAAAGTAAACGTATCCCAAGAATACGAGGTATCAAAATCCATGTATAACATAACACAAGAAGTTAAACTGAGATATCCCGAGCGTTGTGTGGATTCTGGAAACGTGACATATCAAAACGTCGAATTTTCATCTACCGATAATTCCGACCAGACTGCAAGTGACAGAAGTAAAAATAGTACAATCAAAAAGTCTAGATTTTTAGAAAAGTTCAGGAAGAGCATCTCGTTGTCTGCAGATTCTGCTAACGAATTGACTCAACAGCTAAATAAACCTCGCAGTACTTTCTATCTCACTAGTGAAATTGAATTAAGTGATAATTTAGTCACAGACATGGGCTCTAAGTCTAGTTTGAATTCATTAGGCAACGACAAAAAGAATTCACCGAAACACAGTGTCGAACAAAACTCTAGGAATTCTGTTACTATCCGGCCCAAATGCCCTCCGCCTCCCGTACCAGTTGATAACAATCTACACATAGGTAAGTGACAACTCGAAGTTTGTTAAAGTAATAATGAAGTTAAAAAAGGAGAACTTGCTTGTCCTAAGTTTTTTTGCTGATTTTACTAGGTAATGTTTTCCCCTTTTAACTTCATTCTAATTTTGTCTATGTTCTGACGCCCTTTTAACTTTATCTACCCCTGCAATACATAAACTAAAATTTATAGCATTTTATTGTTTTATCCAAGTCATACTAGATATTTGGTTAATTAATTCTGCTTCAATAATCACATTAAACTTATGGAAATATTTGAAATAATAATTATAATTGGGCAAATCAAATAATGATATTCGATTCGAATTTAATAATACAGAAAAAATGCGAATTATCTTAAAACAACTCCATTTATTTGTAAAAAATCGAAGCATAATTTCAAATATTTTCCAAATTCGATTCCATTCAAACGCTATCGCATACCCCCAAATATATGCCTTACTAATAAGATATTTATTTACTTTCTTTAAAGATAAAAAATCTACTAGTAAGTCAACATCATCCTGGTACTCAGATTATAGTCTTTTCAAAAGTACGGAAATTATTAACAAAAGTCCTTCGACAAGTTGGTATGCCGAAATAGGTCTTTACAACACTTCAGGAAGTACTCCTAGCACGAGTTCCGCCGAAAATAGTGGAACCAACACCAACATTAACATCCAAAATAACGTAAACGAAAATTTGGATCAGAAAATTAACGAACAGTATTACAATTTCAAGAACAAAGAAGAAAGCAACTATTACAACGGAAGTATTGACAGCTTTAGCAGCAGCGAAACCAAGACTGAAAATAATTTAGATGTACCTCACACCGATATACAGTTACATTTGGAAGATGAGCCGTTATATCAGTTCTATAATGCTGCAATCTTGGAGGTAAGAAAACTCCTAGTGTGTCATCTCAAAATTTTATTAAACCATCCGTTATTACCAGAAACCGAGCTTAAAATTTGACAAAGGAATATTTATCTGAAAAACTACTCATCATTATCATAAGGTCGTCAGTCCTAAGACTGGTTGGACACGTACCTCCACTCTTTTCTATCCTGAGCTAATCTTCGCATTTTCCTGAAACTAGAACAACCTATTTACGAACAGTAATCTAATCTTTGTCTACCTCTACCCCTCCTAACTCCTGTTTCTGCCTCTAATATGTCTCTGACTAGACCTTCAACCTGAAAAGGTGTCCTACTAACCTATCTCGCCTATTTCTTATTGACTTCCATAGAGTCCTGTCTTCTCCTATTCTTTCTAATATCACTTCTTTCTAACTACTAATATACAAAAATACAAAATTTGTTATAATTTTACGAAAACTTTAATAAAGATACTAATTTTTAGAGTTTGTTCTGTCTACTATAAGCTATTTCTTGCACCACGGTAATATCTTTATTAATTAAATAGAAAAGGCTAAGTAAACTATTTATTTCCTTTTTAATTCTACCTAAAGGGTATAGATATATCTTGAAAACAGACTTAGTAAAGTCCTGACCCTTCACTCCAAACCTAAGCATCGATAAGAATCATAATCATTGAGATTTAAATAATAATCCAGTATGTTTTCAAACTTGGACAGAAAGAAAATATTTTTTAGGTTGTTTGCAAAGACGCCACTTCGAATTTTGACTACGATGGTTACGAAGAAGTTGGTGAAAGACAAAATTACGAAACGTACTCAGGCTCAAGACCAACTGCAATGCAAATTATAGCACCAAATCGTAATGGCGTTACGGTTGCACGGACCTTGTGGTGCGAAATACCCGAAGTTCTCCAGTCCACAGTGCTAAGTAAGTTATTTTGGTAATTTCTAATTTTTATAGTCAACAAGAATAATTACTTTTTTCACAGGTACACTGAGTACGCATCAAAAGAAAATTCAAGAAGCCAAATTTGAAATGATGACTTCTGAAGCTTCATATTTGAACTCTTTAAGTGTTTTAACCGATCATTTCATTAAAAATCTGGATAAAAGTGAATTATTGACACAGGAAGAGAAGGAAATTTTATATGGGAAAATTCCTGCTGGTAATTTTCTACATGTACGCTTACGTTTTCTTTATTTTTAACTGTATTTTTTTCTTTTGATTTTTAGTAAAGAAATGTTCCGAGAAACTATTACTAGATTTGGAAAAATGTTGGCAGGATAATATTTTACTTCATGGTATATGTGAAATTGTTCAAAAACATACCGAGGAAAATTTTTACGTCTACGTTTCATACTGCGAAAATCAAATTTTATTAAATCGAACATTACAGCTAATAAAGTACGTTTAATTACACAGTTGTTATGTAAACGGGGTTAATATGTATTATTTCTTTTAGAGATCGACCAAACTGCCAAGAGTTGTTAAAACATTTGGAATCTAGTCATGCATGTCAATCATTGACGCTTTATTCTTTTTTAATGCTTCCAATGCAAAGAATTACCCGATGGCCCCTTCTTTTAGATGCCCTTTTAAAACGATTATCTCCACAGGACAGTGAATTCCTTCCTTGCCAACATGCATTGGCCACGATAAATAAGGTACTTAATTTTTGGTTTGCTTATACAAAGCACGACTTTACACAGTATAAATGTATTTTACACTATATATATTCATCGTTTATACAACAAATGAAAGTTATAATTTATTAAATTCTACCATTTCTTACGTATCTCATTTTTTTTTTCGGTATAAGTCGTAAATTTTGATGAAAATCACATGAAAAAGTTGTAAGCTAATTTTGTAAACATTTCTTGTGTCTTAAAGGTTGTAATTTATTCTCTAATGCTTTAAACCATAAAACGATTAATTCTATCTATTACCCTTAAAATCTAAACATAAACTATCTCGCACACCCCTTGTTTTTAACATGGCATAATTGTTTTATTTCAGATCGTTACTCAATGTAACGAAGGTGCTCGAAGAATGGAAAGAATAACAGAAATGAAAAAAATCGAAGATCAATTAGAATTCAGTAAAAATATGGCCCCTTTCAAAATAGCAATTGAAAATCGATGGCTAGTTAGATCGGGACCTGTTACTCAAATGGTAGCAAGAAATGACGACAGCAAACTTACTTTTGGCAAAAGATTCTTAAAAATTCCTCTCTATCTATTTCTATTTAACGATATGCTAATTGTCACCAAATCTAAAGGGTAAGTCAGATAATGTTAATATCCTGGAAATTTGTCAATTGCTTATTTTTGGAACTTTGAAACCGTCTTTGACTCATATATTACAATCTAGGATTCCTAGATAATAATTTTTGTTGTATATTGTAATTAATAATTTAATTAATTGCTGCATTAAACTGAAATTCAAATGCACTATTATCATAGTGTCAACTATGTTTTTATTATTTTGCTTATTATTTTTTTATCGTTTGTTAGAGACGATTCGTATAACATTTTACATTACTGTATGAGGAGTTATATCGAATTAAATATAAACGAAATAATACCATCAATGCCTACAAAAGACGTGCAGGGAAGAAATTTATTTTTTCTAACGTTACTAGAAAATCATGATGGTAAAACGGTAGAAATGGTAAGTTCATTATATGTAGTTTTCTACTATAATGTATAAAAAATATTATATTCTTTTAGTTATTGTCTTGTGCTAGTGAAAGCGATAGAGAAAGATGGATAGAGGCTTTATCTCAGCCAAAATCCGAGGATCCCAATGAGACATTATATGAATGTTGGGATTGTCCTCAGGTGACTGTTGTTCATTCGTATGTAGCAAATCAACCTGATGAATTGAGTTTGTCACGAGGAGACGTTCTAAACGTGACAAGGAAAATGGCAGATGGTACGTCACGGTTTGGTTATTAAAATTAAAATAAAAACTAAGAAATAAACCTACACGGTTATAGAACATACCTCTAAAGATTATAGACATGCAACTTCTCCTTTTAACTTCCTTTTTACGTCTTTTTTCACAACTTTCTTCTATTCCTCTCTTTTCCAACTAATTCTTCCTGTTTTTGATTAATTTCGCTTTTCTAAAAGTTACGACAGAATATAATTATAAATCTTATGAGAATTTGCAAAACAGTATCTGAAATCTTTAACGCAAAATTTATACATAAATTACTTTTTACAAAAAACTTCGAAAATGAAAAATTAGAATTGGAACAAACAATTAAATTTCAAAAACAAATTAAACGAGCACATTTAAAGTATGAAACATTCAAAAGATAATTGCAATAAGGCCAGAAAATTTGTTAATGAATTAGTATGCATTGTTCTTGAGTACTAGCAGTATAAACGAAAAGTGTAATTAATTTCATAAATTACATGAAACAGTCAACAGAGGTAAAAATTTAAAGAAAAATTATCAAAGAAACATTAAAAAATCACATGGCCGAATTAAAAAAAAAATAAATAAATATAATCTAATGTTCACTTGAATTGTCCAAATTTTTCATATTATTTCCCCTATTTTTTAGAAAAAAAGGGGGTTGCATCTCTAAAGTAATAACAAGAAAAATCCACACTTATTTACTTTGGTGGCTCATATTCCCAAAAAATTGTAGTGAATTAAATACATAATTATAAATTGTATATAAAGTTATGTCCTTTATTTCAGGTTGGTATCATGGGGAAAGAATTCGAGATGGTCAAAGTGGGTGGTTTCCTTCTAATTATACCGTCGAAGTAGCTAACCCCCACGTAAGAGCGAGAAACTTAAGACAAAGATATAGACTGTTGGCCTTATCAGAGAGTTATTTAAAGTCAAAATAATTAATTGTAAGCCATCAAGTGGTTTTAATGTGTCAAAAATTGTTTAATGTAAATAATAATAAATAAATACCCCGTGTGTATAGCGCTGTTGTATAAATTGTTAATCTCTGAAATATTTTGATATCTACATATGTATATTTGTATTTTGGTGATATTATGCACACACTTATGTGGCACATTTATTCTATGTTGGCGTGTGTCGCAAAATGAAAATGAATTGCGTTTATATTATATTTTCAAATAAATATTTCTTTTTAATCTAGACTAGTTTAATTTTAAATCTCAAAAATTTATGCACGTAAAAGCACCAAACATAATTGTAAATGTCACAATTTAATTTTTGTGTCATGTACGATTTCTTTTAAGAGTTTTCAAACGTAGCTTTCTATTTTACAAAAAATCATTGCTATTTATTAAATAACTTAAAACCCCTACCGTTTTATTTGTATTGACGCCTAACTAAAATAAATCATATACTTAAAAAGCAGTACAATTTCTGTTGCAATATTTAAAGATAAATCAGTTACAATAGCAGTAACTTTTACAAATATTTTGGAACTTACATGCTCATTCCTATCCAACCACGAGTTTTAAGTTTAATTAAAAATAAAGGAAATAAAGTTTCTCATAACAAAAAATCTGAATATTTTTCAAAAATAACGACTGTCATGTTTTATTTTCAGACCCTGTATATGCATACAATAATTTTACACGATTTCAAATTAATAAAAAACTTTTAGTAAAATACGTGTAGTACACCAGTAAATATATAAACGATCTCCAATATTAACAAAAAACAGTACAAAAAAAAATAATTAGATTTTTGTAAGAAAAAAATGTATAAAAGTTTTAAAGTTTTCCACACACAACAATATTGATCACAGAAATGCTTCTTCCCATTATGAATGGGTAAATGCAAATTATACTGATGCCTGTGTAAAATTGTGACTGCCCAATTAAAAAAAGAATTATAAAATTAATTACATAATTACATGGACTATGAATTAATGGCAACATTTACAAATGAACGGTTAGAAGTTGTCAACGCGAAAACATATTCAGATCACTTACATTTTCCAAAAATAATGCACCAATAAACGGTATTAAATTCTTGTTTTGCTGGAACCAGATTTTGTGTCAAAAAGTTTTTTCACAAAGTAGACTTGAAGTGCTGTGGTTCCCACAATAACTAAAATTTGTATTAATGACCACCTAAACACATACGAGTTGTTGGCAGTTAAAAGATTATAATCACGACTTTCCAAGCCTCTTGAATGGTGGAGAAATTGAAGCATTGTGTTTATATTCATTTCTGCAGTCCTTATTGTAGTCTAAAAATAACATAAAGAAAAACTAATTATTTTATTAAATAGACAAAAGAAGATATAATCTAAAACTTTTGAAGGAAATATAACTGAACAACTAATTCATATTTATGATCCTTACCGTAAAATTTTCCATATTCATATTGGTGGCTTCAATTTCTTTAGCATACTTGTCCCACAGATCATATCTTACTACAGTCAAGTAAAGGTTAACAAGTTTGTCAGCAAACCTCGAGAATTGGTTATCAATGCAAACAGAATAATAACCACCTACAGAGGTTTGATCTTGATATTCACCGTTAGCTTTCCATTGATAAGGATGGACTATTTGGCCAGAGGGATGTCGAACAGCAAAACCAGCCATACCATCGCCCCCTCTTAAGACCTATTAATTAAAAGTAAATAGAAATAAATTTACATTTTTACAAAGCATTATAGAAAAACTTATTGTTATCATTTGTTTTATAAACATTTGTTAAAAGGGTGAAAAATATGTGACACAAGCCACTTCAAGTTTTTCAACTTTAAAGATAAGTTATTATTGTTATCTTATCTTATGAGTTAAAACGAGTGTAAATTATTGAAATTCACGTTAAATATTTATTAACATACCTGAAAGCTAACATAAAATGTTGCTCCGGGGTTAACATATTGAAAATAGCAATCTTCTTTACCAGGGTCTATGTGAACCTTATAATCCATAGCAACGGCAGGTAAATCTTCGTACCAAGGAACACTTGGGGATGTTGCCCAGATTAAATTGCAATTTGTAATTAATAATAACAAAAACATATGCAAATACGTGGCAATTTTGATCAACATTTCGAGTTTTCACAAGTCTTGGTGGTTGCAGAATTAAACCATTTCTCTGGCGTCTGCAAGGAGTAGAAGAGCAGTCAAAACGAACTTAAACGAATTACGCCGGACATACTCGTAATTACAAAAGTCTCCTGTTTAAAAAATTTAAATGACTGATTATAACAAATTATTGCTGTTTTGCTATACTTATCATTAAACTAACAATAATTAGTGACTTAAACAATCTCAACAAATAAGACTGTAAAAGGATAGCAAAAAACAGAATCATTAAAAATCAAAAAATCAAATAAAAAGTAAAAGGGCCTTAAAATCGACAAAACTGATTATTAAGTTTTGTTTACTTAAAATTGTCCGTTTTACGGTTCCTTTAACCCAATTAATATTATTCATTTGTCTCAACACTGGAAAAATTGAAAAACAAATGAAAGGAAAGTAACTACCATAATCATTAGAATAAGCAGTTCAATTATTTAATTATAAAAGCAGTTCATTTATTAAATTCAGAGAATCTTACCATTCTAAACAATCTGTTCCAATCTAAGTATGTTGGTCAAACCCAAAGAGTCATATTTTCTCTCTAAAATCGATTCTTCTTCTAAAGTTATATTAGGAAGGGGTCCACTAATAACAATTGTTTTCTGTAAAAATGAAATCGAAAATATATTAAATTGCGTCTAAATAACGTAGAATAGCGTATACATGTGAGAAATTAGGCAAAATCGAATAAAACCAAATATTTTGTGAAGAATAATAAATTAACAAATACTGGGGTCATAACTTCGGAGGAAGTATTATCGAAAATGCAAAAAACAAATAAATCGCGAAAAAAAGTATTATGAACACCGTAATAATTAGCAATAATTATTACCACTATTTTGCCAATTGTATGACTTCTAGGAAACATTTTTATTCAAACATATTTAATTTCTTACCTCCGAGAAATTAAAAACTTCGTTTGACGGCCATTGCAGTTGTAAAGTAGCGCAAGCGCATCAACTACAGGAAACAATTTCAATTTAATTCGAGGTACACTTAGTTTATTAGTTTATTTATTTCGGTGTTTATTTTTCAATTATAATTTTACTTATACAGAATCAACCCTATTACTACTACAAAATCAAAGCTCTTTCATTTTACCCTTTACCAATTGTATTCTCATAATAAAAAAGAAAAGAAACATTTAATAGTGTGCATATACAACTTCACATACACTGTTGTACACCGGGTTGCATACTGTACTGATTAATTTCTGGATTTAAAAGTAGTTTTCGCGCCAACAATTTTCTAATTTAGTTTGAATTAAAACAATAAAATACGATTTTAAAAGAGCACAGGAATTAAAATAAAAAATGAGAAATATAAAAAAATTGTTTATTGTATAGTTTTCAGCACAATATTTCATCTAAGTAATAAAATACTAATAATTTAAGGCAAATTATCGACATAATTAATTGACACGGAAATTCTTTTTGTACACTGATTATTTTTATCCTTAAAATATAAAAACAAATAATTTATAAGAAACTATTCATAATGTACTGAAAAAAAAATAACAAATTTACAATACCAATGTAGTATGTGGTTACATTTTATTACAAAAATATTTCTTTTTTTAATGGAATACCTCCTCTATTACCTGTATCATAAATTTTAAGAAAATCATTTATGTGACCTTCTACAACTTCAGGATTATTTAAATGAACATGATGAGTTCCAGGCACGTAAAAGAATTTACAACCCCTACTGCTTTTTTTAACAACTTCTAATACTTCGAAAAATTTTTCTTTATTACGATCGTATGGACTTTTATCAGCTTTCAATACTAAAATTGGACAAATTATTCTTTTGTAATACTCAACACTCTGAGTTTGATTGATTTTAGACACATTCATTGCTTTAATTCGTGGATCCCTTGTAAAGTAAAACTTATTTGGTTCAGTTTGCGATTCCTTTAGATTTCGGTAAAGCAAGTATTTACACGATTCTATTGAGACTGATCCTTTACTTCCTTCCGATAAGTTCTTTACACAATCTTCCCATGTATAAACTGGAGGTTGTAAAGCTGAGGAATTCAATTGATTATATTTTATAAATAATTCCATTTCTTTTACATTTGCCTCTAAGTCTTTGGCATTTTCCCTTAGAGAAAGGGGCTTTAAATTGTCAATACAAATAATAAAATCTACCAGATCTGGAAAGTGCACTGTAAAAAGAGCGCTTAAAATTGCACCCATGGAATGGCCCAAAAATGAAACTTTAGACCATTCGAAAAAACGTACAATTTCATATAGTAATCGCAATATATCTGTACCATGATACGTCATTCCATGGGGTATTTGTGAAGATAAGCCATGACCAGGAGCGTCTATCGCCAAAACGGGCGTTTCAAATGGTAAATATGGTATTAATCTATCAAATGTACCGGCATTATCCTAAAAGAATTCATTAGAAATTTATTAATAATCCTATCATTTAATACTTATCATTAAACAAATAAATCTGCTATATGAACTAAAGTGATTTAATATGTTACTGCATACATTAAAAAAATATTAATGAGAATTAAAATAGTCGAGTACGGTTCTGTCTTCTTTCACCGTAGACCGAAATACATTTTACGTAATAAAACCAGATAAGATTGAGTAAAACATTAACCTGCCATCCATGTAATGCTAAGATCGGCCTTTTGTCCCTGGGCCCCCACCATTTACCAGCAACGTGACCCCATTGTACAGGAATACGAATTTCACAGACTTCTCTCTTTGTGGCTATTTTGCGAGCAGCTACGGTATTTTTGTTTAAGTAACAGAAAAGCGCTTTTTTGAAGAACATTTGAACTTTTCAAAAGTTTGTACTATCCGGAATGATTCTAACTGATAACAGTGATGACGATAATATTTGTAATAAGGTGAACGAGTTCAAAGTACAAGTTTTGTTTTGGAAAGTGCTCAGTCACTTTTATTTTTTTTACTGTTACTTGGAGCGCTTGAATAACACACTATGTACGAAGTATCTACGTATACGTTTTGAGTGTTTCTTATAACTTCGAATTCTGGAATAAATTCAAAAATTATCTAAACACAAATATTCCAAGGTAAAGAAATAAACGAAGAAGTACAAAATACTTATACTACATACAACGTATTATCAGAACTATGGCAATACTTGCGATATTTAAAAGGTTTTAAAATGTTAAGAATGCAGTAAATAATGAATATAGTGCTGTTAACTTCTTTTTGGGCATACAGGAGAATAAATAATAACACAAAGATTATAATATCGATATTATGTACAACATTTATTAATCACAAAAAACCTTAACGATGATCCAGCATCATAACATTTGCTATTAATTAATTTAATTAAAATTTACATTAAAGATGTTCCTCAGCTTGAAGATTACACGAATAATACTTTTTAATAAAATTGTGAATGTGGGGACCCACTCTTTCTGGATTATTTAAGTGAACATGATGGGTTCCTCCCACTTCGAGAAAATAATAATCTTTAGTATTTTCTTTAATAATATCTAAAAGCTGATACGTAAGCGGGCTAGCACTAGAGAAATCGTTATCGTTAGCTTTAAAAACACATATTGGAAAACGCACTCTGGAAGCTTGTTCTACAATTTGTTTCTGTGAAAATGAGTGTTTTACACCAATTTTTAATCTCGGATCGCGTGTAAAATAAAAGTGATTTGGCTTCGTCTTCGAAGGCATAACATTTCTTTCTAATATATATTTGCAGTTTTCCACATCTACTGATTTACGACTGCCTTCGTGCCAAATTTCCGATAATTTTGCAGGGGTGTAACTGGGTGGTTCGGTATTTGATGCACATAGATTATCGTATTTGAGATAACGTGTTATATTTTTGCGAAAGTCTTCTGTTTTGTAGTCGTCAGTAGGAAAAGGGTGAAAGGCATCTAAGCAAATGAGGAACTCAATTCGTTCCGGAAAAAGTACTGAATAAAGATAGGACTGAATTGCTCCTAAAGAATGGCCCATTAACGATACTTTGGGCCACTTGAAATAATCCACTATCCTTTCCAAAACGACAATATAATCCATTCCGTTATACCACATTCCCAATGGCAAGCGGGAAGAATATCCATGGCCTGGAAAATCTATGGCTAAAAGGCTTACGTCCGATGGGAGATAGGGTATTAAGCGGTCAAAAGTTCCACTGTTGTCCTATATTAAAAAATTTTAAATGTCAGCGAGAATTATAGGGGGGATTCAATTGTTTTTTTTTATATATTATCATACATATTTAATTTCGACATACTATATATTAAAAATTAATTATTTTAAGACAATATACCTGCCAACCGTGGCAACTCAAAATTGGGCGTTCGTTCTGGGATCCCCACCATTTTGCAGCTATGTGACCCCATGGAACTGGAATTTTTATTTCAACGCATTCTTTCGCTATCGTTGAAAAATTTTTTAAGTTAACGCTGCTGCATTTCCGCACCGCGCTAACGATTACGTTTAAATTTAGTACACTGCGCATTGGTCGTATATTCATTGATAAAATAACGTTACGCAATTTTGACAAGTCTTACTTTACTTTTTTACGAAGTTATAACAAACAGCTCAATGTAATTTATGTTGTATATCTGGATCACAAATTAGCGCTATGACGAAAAAAACTCTTATCGGTAGTCTGCGAAAAAATACGAATTTGTAATGTTTGTAACATAGACGTACCCAGACATGCGAACTAAATTCAAGGTTGATTAACTGAATTTTTGATTCATGAAACTGTTCCTATTGTTTCGTTCAGTTCCACTTTTGTACGTCGCTTTATTAATTTTTTTCACACACTTATGCATGAAAATATTGTCTTTAATTTTTTATAATATTGCTATTTGATTATAAAATTTAGCATACTATTTTAATTTTATTTAATATAGGCGTCCTGTTCCTTGTAATATTTTGCATAATTTCCTTGATTTTTATTTTATCAATTACGCTAGATGTACGTACTTGTTACTTATAAAAATAATTAAATCAATAAAGGCAAATGATGAAAATATACCAATCAAGAATATTGAATATATAACATATAGTATCAGGATATTTCAAAAATTGTTGAAAAATAGAAATACCTGTTTGATTATTGGTTTAATAAAAGCCTTTCATTTTTATGCGCATTATACTTTCTTTTCATAAGTAATAAGAT
>NW_020438870.1:429266-441155 GCF_000699045.2 Agrilus planipennis | reverse complement strand
CCCTTTCAAAGTAATCGCATTTTAAATTGTTGACCTGCTTGTAAAATTTGCAAATTGAAACAAAAGAATCTAATTACTCCAACGAAAGCTACTTACAAAACAATAATAATACCCGTTTGCTAAACTCATCTTTTTTTTACGTAATACTTTACAGATTTTAAAGATAAATATACGTAGATACTTATTAGTACCTACATGTTACATGAAAAGAAAAAATAAGTAACATTACGTTTACTATATTTATTGGGGATCTATAGTATAAGCATTAAAATGTTTGCTTTTAATTACAGGTGATCTATGAATATAACGACTTGTTTGTTTGCCTTAAAAGGACAATAATAAAGCCCAATATGTAACAAACAATAGGGAAAGGGTTTGTTTTGAAGGATAACTGGGAGGATCAATTAAACTAGCCAATTTACCATTTTCCGTAAAAATAACCTGTAAAAATAAATCAGTATTTACTATTTATTTCGTTAAACTGCAATAATTGTTTTCATATTGATGACAAATTAACGACGTTTAGAACCCACTGATGTCCAACCATCTTTGTTTGCAGAAACTTGTTCAGCTGCAGACAAAATGATAGCATTGAATTAATTATCTAGTTTTAATACATATTTACTTATGCATTAGCTTATTTAGACTACCTTATTATATTTAAATAACAAGACTCACGTTTTTCAGACTTGATCTTCCTGTCCTCTTTGTCATCGCGACGTAAGTCATCCTTGCGTACTCCTCCAGCGCGCCAGCTATTTCCTGTAGATTCTCGAACACTTCCACTTCCTCCACCTGGACCCCTTGTAATCCTAGTATCTTTTCCTTTATCTCCGTCTCGTCTGTCGCGATCGAATCGTCTATCGTCTTTTCGGTCTCTATCCTTATCGTCTCTTCTGTCGTCTCTCCTTTCCCGAAATCTTTCACCACGACGATCTGGATAATCATCCCTAATGTAACGATCACGATCCCTGTCCCTGTCGTCTCTGCGCCTGTCATCTCTACGATGGTCTCTATCGTCGCCGCGACGATCTCTATAGTCGTCCCTATAACGATCTTTGTCATCTCTCCTATCCCTATCGTCTCGGCGATCTCTATCTCTATCTCTGTCTCTGTCTATGTCACGGTCTCGATTATCACGACGATCTCGGTCTCGGTCGTAGCGATCCTCACGGGGATAAAGATCATCTCCACGATCACGGTCATCTTTACGATAGCGTTCTCCGCCTCCACGACCTATTTCTCGAGGACCATCACGACTTTCCTTATTGCGCCACGACGTTGGCTCTCGATCACGTTCCTTATCAGCATCTTCACGTTCACGGTCTTTATCACGGTCCTGGTCACGGGGTTTTTGTGATAATGCTGGAGCTAAAAATATTTTCCATTAATATTTTTAGAATAATGACATACAATAATAACAAATGATCTAATCTATCTACTTTATATACACTAAAGTTGTCATCGTTTTCTTCAGCAACTTCTCAGTATTAATATTAACAACACAATTGAAGTTTTAATTATAAATGACATGTAGATTTTAAAATTAATACATAGTTTAAATGTATTTCATGACCACAAATATTGACTAAGAAATCAGAAACCTGGTACAATTGCAGGCTATATTAAGACGTATAAGTGGGAATATTTCATTCAACTGTCTTAGGATACTTGTTAGTAATAACTGCTGATGTAACATGACGATTTCTTTAATGTAAGTATTTCTAAAGTTCCTGGCGTGTTGGTAACATACAATTTGAAAATGAGGAAAATAAGAACCAGTCTTGAACCATCATTAAATAGAAATTTTTAACAATAAAAAGTTTTACTCACATCTCCATGCCTCAGGTTTCTTAGACTCATCGCCCTTTTCTGGTCGCCTCCAAGAGTCACTAACGTCAGAAGAAGACATTGTTTCGCCCTTACTTCGCCAAGACGAAGCAGGTGTAGACTCTTTAAGGGCCTCACGTTCCTCTTGTAATTTTCTTTCTATTTCTTCTTCACGTGCTCTCTGCTTGGCTGCTGCTCTTTCTAGCATTTCTTGTTGTTCTTTTTGTTTTCTCTCCCTTTCTTCACGCTCTTGTCTCTCTCGTTCTTCCCTTTCTTTTCTAGCGATTTCTTCAAGACGGGCACGTTCTTCTTCTTCTCTACGTTTTTCTTCCTCTCGTTTACGCTCCTCCTCTTCTTGTTTCTCTTTCAGCCATCTTGCACGTCTTTCTTCTTTACGTGTAGCTTTTCGTTCTGCAAGGCGTTTCTTCCTTTCTTCTGCAAGACGTTCTTCGAATTTGCGTAATTTTTCCTAGTAACAAAACATAAACGGGTTGAAACAAGGTTTTACAGATACAAAAGATTTTTATACCTCATAAATACTGTTCCTCTTCTTTAAGAGCATTTCGAGGAATGCGTCTTTGTCAGGTTTCATTCTTGCTAAACGTTCACAAGTGGCAACGGCAAGTTTACGTTCCTCAATGGCAGCAGCAATTCTCTCCTTTTCTTGTTGTTCCCAGAAAGCCTGATCTTGTTGTTGTCGCTCTTTTAAGTAGGCTTGGAGTAAGGGAATTTCTTCCAGTCTTTTCGCCCTTTCAAAGTAATCAACTCTCTTTTCTTGAGACTTTAACTTGGCTTGAAGTTCTCGTCGTTCCTTTTGTAGTTCCTCCGCCTCACGAGCTGCTATCTGATCAGCGTCCATTTTTTTTATATCCTTAATGAAAAAAATTAGTTGATTATTAATTAGTATTAATAAAAACAAACATATGTAAATAGTTAAAAATAAAATAAAAATTCTTACGTCTTCTTCCAATTTCTTTAAGACCCTTTGACCGTGAGTAGTTTGAGAAATCTGTTGCATTTTTTCTTTAAGATGACGATCTTTTATTTGCTGTATTTCATTTAAAGCTCTCTTGCGTTCTCTCTCTTCCCTTTCTTGTTCTAAGCGTTTTTGTTCAGCTAATGCCTGTTGACGTTGCATTTCTTCCAACCTAAGAAACAAATCATCACTTTTAATATATAAATTAAACCTTAAATTATTAAAAAGTTTACCTCCTTTGCTCCTCTTCCTCTCGTACAGTATTCATACGCTCGATGTATTCTTTTCTATCTTCTATGATCTGGTGTCTTTCCAATATACGCTGATGCTCCTGAACCTTTGTTTCATGATAATTCTTAACCATTGCATGCTTTAAAGCTTCTCTTTCCACCTGAGACATATTAAAAAAAATTAAAGATAAATTACCACTTATCAGAAGTTTACTGCTGTTATTGCATTTACTTATATATAAAGTTTATCTTAATAATTACCATACTAGTTGAACTAAAAATAATTAAACCCTACCAACAGCTTAAATTTAATTATTTCTAATAATTATACCTTCTTTTTGTTTGGATTTATAACATTCACTGCTTGATGGAGCACAGTGGACATATTAATAAGTTGATTGCGTATCATTTCGCTGGGCATAGCTTGCAAGGTAGGTCCTTCAGGAATATCTTCCCTCTGACTTTCACTTAGATCAATCCCGAAATGAATACATTGTTTTCCATGATCTATTCGAATTTGCATATCATTATGCCTTACACAGTCGACTAGAAGACGTTCCATGTGAAATGGGGTTGTAAATTGGGCTAGCTCTATGAGTCTACCAAACTCAATGGTTTGATAAACTTGAGCTACTTGGCGAACTAAGCGAACCAGTGTCACATCTTGGAGCGCAGGTATATACTGAACTAATGGGGAACCTTCATCAGACTTTAAGAAATTGATAACAGACTGAACCCTTGAACAAAGTAATAAAGGGTGGAAATCCACTTCTAACCAATTGTATAGTTCTTGAAGTTGGGGTGTTGCAAGATTAATTACATTTACTCTGACCTAAAAAATAACAAACTTAATCACTAGTTTCAAATTGAAAAAAGAAATACAAAAAGAATATTTTTAAGTAATCATGATGTATGTAATTATTTCTATATGTTACAAAATAAAAGCTAATTATAATTACCAAATCCTTAAGTAGGCTAGCACGAGTTGGTGGCTGCATCAAACCTAAAAGCACAGCAAGTTTTTGCGCTTTTTCTAGTGGCGATTTGTCGGTTTCTATAAAACGATCGAATTCAGGATGAGCAGATGGCAGTGGAATAGACAAAGTTGCAATAAGTACTCGGCAAGCCATTCTGTAACAAGTTAATAATGTACAATTAAAACTGATTTACAATATATACCACCAATGTAACATTTTACCTTTGCAATTCTTCCTGGGTAATGTTCTTTTTCATTTCTTTAGATAATTGAAACAGTTTAAACAAAGCTGATGCATGGAAAAGATAATTTCCAGCTTTCCAGAACACCATGGCTAATTTTTGATAATAATTTGCCATAGTTTTTGGTACAGGAAGTTTTTTAGACATATTCATTAGCCCATGGATATCTTCAATAGCTTTGTATGCCTCCTATTAAAGCATAACAATTTAAAAAATCTGTATCAAAAATCTCTTTATTCAAAAGTGTACCTGCCAAAGTTCCATCTGTATAGCAGAATCTAACTGGTACAACCTTGTTTCTAAGTTAAGTTGCTGGGTCTCAGGTTTAGCAATGGAGACATTGGCAACTTGGGCTGGAAGCTTACAAATATCTTCCAAATGTTTCCTCAGTTTGTCACATAGTTTACGAAACTCAGTTTTTCTATTATACTTCAAGCAAAATTGAAAAGCCATCCTAGCAATGTCATGGTATAATGTTTCCACATGAGCATTTGTTCTTAGAAGTTCTAAACACTGACAATATGATTCCCATAAAAATTTCACCCAAGGTGTTAATATCGTACGGTCAGAACGATCTTGAGCATCTTCTCCAGAAACAGCACTTTTAAATTAGAATTAAATGCATTAATTAAACAATATTATTTATTTCAGTCCACTTTTTGTAAACTTTAAGATTTAATATTAAAGCAGTTAGAAATTGAATTAGATTAAACTTTCAAGAAGACTCAGTACCCTATCATCTAAATTAACATTACATAAATTAAGATTAGTTATCCTATTTTATTTTTAAAATTGATTAAATCAGAACCTATTAAACCTTTCTACAATACTATAAATACCTTAATAATATGCTTTCTGGTGTAGCAAGGTTGTCAAGATCATCAATATCAACAACAGCTTGAGCAGACTGTTCCCTGGCATATTCAGTCTTTTCTTCAGCCATTCTAAGATATCCTCGAATAACATTTTCCAAAGAACCAACATTTACAGATTGAAACATGTTTCGGTACTGGAACAAACCTTCTTTGGCAATATGTGACTTTTTCAGTTCTACACAGAGGTCGAGGTATTTGAACATTATAGGTTCCAGTACAGATTCGGACCAGTTGTTGTAAGCCCATTTTTTATTCCTAAAGACTTCTTGCAAAGTATCTAATGCTCTAGCTGGCTTACCGACTTCAATAAATTCTAAAAATTATAAATGAATTGAGATGCCCCGGCCCATATTGAACATGTGAACATACCATGAGCACGTTTAAGTGCATTTTCGGGCCTTTGCCCATAGCGAGCCATTGTTAGTGATTTATATGAACAATCCTTTCACATTAAGCTACTTTATATGATTCGTTTTAAAATTGAATTCGACTGAAATAACACTACACCTCGACTACACCGCACGTAATGTCAACAGCAAAATTCAATATGGACGCACAACGGATGTTGAATTAACTTATCAAAATCACTTCACTGACGGTTGCGTTCAGTGCATGGGCATAAAAAAAAAACAGGAAACTTTTGTTTAAATGGTAACTAATATATGACTAAAAAACAATACAAAAATTGCATAAGATACATTAAAGCGTTAAGAAATTACATTTTAAAATACTAAATTGATCAGGAACTTGTCCAATTCAACAGCACTGTAGTTTTGAATGCAACTGAAAATGTGACGCCATAATGAGCGGGAAAAGTTTAAAAACGCGCAAAAAGTTATGAATTATGCAAGAAGTTTTCAATTACTTAAAAAAAAATATTAATAAAAGTAAATACGTAAATACACATATTTTATTTATAAACGGAATAACAATATACATATGAAATTTACTCTAAAAACACTAAGAAGTATCAAGACTTAGTAAAAGTTAAGTAAACCTTCACTTTAAACATTCGCATGGGCGTAAAAGTTGAAAGTCATAAAAAAGGCACTCCAATAAATTAATTATTCAACCTCAACACTCAGAAGATGGATTCTGGCGTACAGATCATCTTAACAATAACGTAAAAAATATTTAATAACGGTATTATTTAATAACAAAAAATACTAGACATCAAAAATCTTCTTGTTAACTACATACCTTTACTAATACATACCTACATACATACTTTAATAAAATACACATTTTAAACAGTTAGCATTTCGTAGATAAGGTAAAACTGTTTCTCTTTTTATTTGATATGCTTTGAGGAAATTGCAACAAACTATATTTTAACCATGAATATTTTAGTTGCATTCAATATTTTTTATCAAACAAAATATTCAAATTTTAATGAAAAATAATAAGTGAAAAGTGTATTAAATTGAGTTTTAAAAAAGTACTACTTCTTGGGAGGACTTTATTTACATCATGCATTTTATGAAACTTTTTGTAGATTTTATTACGAATAATTGCAGTTGTTTTAAAAACTAGTGTGAAATGTGTTTCGTTGTCAAATATGTCCAGTACCTATATTAATCTATAAAAATGATAAACCAAGAACAGTATTATGTAGACAGTAGTTTACAAAAACTGCCGAAAATGTTATTTTTGTATACAGAGTTTGTAACCTATTGTATTTATTTAAAAAATCTTATCCAGGAATCAATTAATACCGATAATGAGATAAATATAAACAATAGATGTCTCTAAAAATGTTACTATATAATTATGTACTAAAGTACTATTTTTCACAATAAAAAAGATTCTCTTATTATTTTCTGCTTCAGTTATGTATTATTTGCAATAGAAATTCTATATATTATTATTAAATAGCAATATTAAACGTTTAAAGACCATAAATAGAAGCATTTCAAATATAAAATCAATAAAAGTAGTCGTTATTGTCAAAAGACAGCCTCGAGATTAGCATATATAATAGATATACATTATACAATATCATTTACAGATAGTTCTTTAAAATTATTGTCGAATTTGTGCAAATAGCAATCATCACCTTTTATTGTCTAACATTCTCATAAATTGACGCACCAGTAACTGGCTATGTTTATAGGTCATGTCTACTCTCACCCTAATGTGGGAGTTGATTTACAGAGCCTATTTTTGGTCTACGATACTCACTATATACTTTCTTTTGCTTCTGTATTATCAATTTTTAAATTTGTTCTTTAATTTTGCTGTTTTGAATAATGTAGATTATCTGTTATTTTTATATTTTTATTTTATAATAGTATATTAGTGTGTTCTAAATCGGTTTACTTCTGAGCTCATTAAAGAAATTATTTAAAAAATCGTTGGATAGACCAAAATTGGCCTTATCAACCCATCTTCTATTCTGAAAAGGAATAGCCATTTTTATGCATTTGTTCGAGGTGTAATGTGATCATGTCCCTTTTAGAGTGAAAGCAGGCAAAACATTTCATAAAAGACGACACGTGTAGATACATCTACAGTAAGTTACATTACTTAATGATGTATAGCAATATAAGTACATACAGATTTTCCTTTGTAACAACTCAAGAAATGCAGTTATGAGAAACTTCTTATCATGGCAACTATTTCACCTAAACTTACAGAATAATGGTAAAGATAAACGATAGTTATTGAGGTCTCAATCTTCTCAACTTTGGTGAAACTAAAGAAAGTGGTATATTTTGTTTAATTTTGTACAGTAAAATGCTGAAATAATCATACACCAAAGACGAAGGAATAATATATGACGCGAGATGAAGATGATGGATGGTACCCATACGGTGGTGCCTAGATTGTATTGGCTGCAACTCTGCGTTACTGCGGCTAGCCAATGGACTCCAGGCACCTGCTATCTCATGTTACCTGTATACCTCAATATTATCCTAAAGTCTGTGGATAAGATACGTTTATTCGAAATAATATGTAGGTATATTTGACTAAAGCCGTTTTCACAATAGGTTCACCGTGACATTAGTTCAGCTTTAAGAACAAATTTTATAACAAACTTTACAGGAAAGTAATATTAAACTTAACTATTTTCCTTATAAAGAAGTTATAGATATGTGTGGGAAGATATTACAGAAACTTTGTTTGAATTATAAGTAATTTATAGTATCAATAATTTTACGAATGTTGTAGACATTGAAACAAATATTAGATAATTATCTCTCTCGATTATTGCTTATTTCGTGAAAATGTTTAGGTTTTTTATAACAAGAAGCTTCTTATAATTGCTTTCGTTTTCAAAGTACAATATATAAAAACACTCAATATTGAAATGGACTAAACGGATGTAAAATACTTATATCTATGTGATAATGATAATTTGTTATTGTCGTTTCTCACATTCATTCCATTTACATAAAGTCTTTCAGCAGTAAATAGTATTGTCATATGGTTTCGCATGAATGTTACAAATGGTTATCGAAGTTACGTGTTATAAGTAAAACAAAAGTAATTGCTGTCATGGCAACTAATGGTTTCGATAATGTACCAGCACTAATGTTTTCCCCATTCTGATGGGAAATATAACCCGGATCGACCACATTGATTTTCCATCCGAGATTGTTGTGCGTATAACACTATAAAAATTAACAGCTACAGTAATTATAAAAAAAAGTTATAGTTAATGCATACAAAATGCTTATAAGAGATTGATTTTTGATACTTGATTTTTAAGTCTCTTACCTGATAATATAGTAAATCTGGAGCGTCCATTGGAACCGTCCAATTCAAGTACCCTGGCTCTCCTTGGTCACATTCCAGTCTGAATGTTTCGAAATATTCCTTAAACGTTTCCGTTTCCGCGGACTTGTCGATAGTCTTATGAACGTATTCGCAGTACCTTCCGGTTGCAGTAGGGAACGGATATCCTTCCCGATCGTACGCGATACCAGCGTAAACTTTTTGTTTTTTCTGCTCATTCAAATTCTTCTGACCAAAACCGCCTTCGCTACTGTCAGTGATGTACAAAGGGTGGTACCTTGCAGGGTTGGTATTGTCATTCCCTCCTTCTACTATAAACGTGTATGTTTGACCCCTTTCTACAGTGATTTCGGGGATAAGAAGTTCATTGATGTACCAAGCTATTCCCCAAGATGGATGACCTGTAAGGGGAGTGTAACCTCTCTTACCACCCGTGGGTCCTATTCGAGCTATAAATTCGGATTCGCCTGTGAACATATATAGGTATGTAAAAAGCTGATAGTTCCGGTAAAATTTTCGATAAAACAAGTTTGTCGTAAATGTTTATCGTAGACATAGGTGTAGAGTGACGAAATAAAATAGCTGTGGGGTGGATCTCAAAGGGTTGAAGGTGCCTAGATTCTATTGGCTACCCGTACGTCAATTGGGGAGTAACACAGCGGCTTGCTGATAAATAATCAGCTAACACAGTCAAAGATAGAGTGCAGGGATGTCACACTCTTGTTTTAAATTTCGTGTAGGAAAGCGTCCGAGTTGAAGGAAGATTTAGTGTTCACGTGACGATCCCATGTAGGAAGTCACCATAGGACCAAGCTTGGTCCGAGATTGACCCAAGGTTTTCCAATATCGAACCAACCATGGTAAATGCTTGGTTTGCCATTTTGGCTTAAGACTGATTGACAAGCTTGGTCGACGACTGAACAATGCCAATACCAATGAACAACGTTTATTACTCTTGTTTTTAGTGTTTGAAACGATGTTAATTATTTTTGCAAAATTATTGTTTTTTGTGACATCAGCATCTATTGATGCCTTCTTCGAAATTACAATTTTCATTTATCAAAAACTATTTTGTTTGAATGTAAATAATAAACATAATAGTTACATTTTATAAAATACTAGTGACCCGCCCCAGCTTCGCACGGGTGCAATGCTGATACTAAATATATTTTTGTTTTGTTTAGATTATTATCGAAAAGGGGAAATCTTCAAAAGATACCCCCTGAACATACTAAATATACTACAGAATGTCTTTATATACAACATTCACAGTTTTTTTGTCATTAGACAATACAAACCGGCCTCCCGGCCGGTACCGCCGCAACCGCTATGTCCCTGCATTTTAAATCTGTAATATCTTCGAAAATATTCATTTAAATTACATGCTGTAAAGGGCCATATTGATCTATATTAAATGCACAATGTATTTAAGGTACTTAATTGGATAAGAATTAATGCTGTATTGCCTACAATCGCTTCGTAAATAAGTCATTATTTCTCATAAAAAGTAAAGGATAAAAATGGTTATTGTGGGTTATCCCTAAGAGATAGACATATACCATCGCGGACTTTTTTGTAGACCCTTTTAAGATGTACAATATTGTAGTACATTATTTTGATCTATCTCGTAGGGTTCAGCCAGCGTTTGCAATGTAAGCGCAAAAAATGTGTTTATTTACGACATCACATTAGAAACCTCTAAAATTATCAGTGTTTCCCTACTATATTATGCATGTATTATACATATAAACCTTCCTCTTGAATCACTCTATCTTTTAAAAAAAACCGCATCAAAATCCGTTGCGTAGTTTTAAAGATTTAAGCATACATAGGGACAGACAGCGGGAAAGCGACTTTGTTTTATACTATGTAGTGATGTTGAATATTACTCAATATATTACGTTTATGTTGATGGGTATTTCCTAACTAGAGCAATTTTTCCGCAAATGACGAACAAACTACACGAGTTTAGGATGACCTAATTAATAATTAATGACCTATTATCATGTTATTGACGACGCAGCCTATAAAATCCAGACACCTCTATATGAGTACCGCCCGTCCTCCCCTGCAAATTTTCACTGCCTCGTCCACAATGATATTTTATACTCCGTCCCCACGTCTATGTTGTTTGTGTAAGAAAAATAATCACCGATAATTTTGGCTGGTGTCCACGGTTTTGGTCCATCATCATCCACAAGATCGTATAAACTAGCGGTACATTCGTGGTCGTCGAAGCTACTAAAATCAATCCTGATATCGTCCGAATTTTTGTCCATTGGAGAATGAGCGTTCGCTTCTTTGCGCGCATTCAAAGGTCCGATTGCTGCTATTATACTTACCTACAGAGTAATGTTTAAGTCAAAACTATGTTCTTATTATCATAAAAGAATCAATTAATTACTTCGCCTTGCGATGGAATGGGTCGATCATTTATTGCTTCGTTCGTTTGAAGAGGTCTTGTGTAAGTGATTGTTGTGACCCCATTCTTTCTTTCGCCATTTAAAAGTATCACATCGTTTCGGCCACCTATCCTCTCATCAGGACAGACGCCCAGTTTGCCATCGCATTGACTAATGTGTGATATGTAGTAATCAACTGCTTTAAAACTTCTTGACGATGTATCATAAAACGCTACTGTAATGTCTCCCCCAATCTACGCAATCCAAACTTTTTAATTAGTAAATCGGTCGTCAACAATAAAATAATAAGTGCTTATAAAAACAGAAAATATGGAAGAATTCTTCCTTTTGCTTTTCTTCAGATGAAAGAAATTTATTTAAAAAAGAAATACAGTGTAAACTCTATATAACGACACTTAATGGACTGAACATTTTTCGGCGTTATAAAGAGTGGTCGTTAAATGGAGAGAAATAAAAGATATTATTTTACTATTCTATAATAATATGCATTTACCAATATAGTACACATTTTGCACACGAACATTATTATTCATACATTGCGTATAGCCTGTTATCTTCGTCTGATGTTTTTTGCTGCTCCAATATTTTAATTGTATTTT
>NW_020438870.1:372919-426162 GCF_000699045.2 Agrilus planipennis | reverse complement strand
ATCTTGAGATACTGCTGGATCAATTTGATTATATAAAAAGTATTTTTTTAATAGTTTCGCTGCAGCAAGAGCTTGTTTGATGCTTGGTGGAGGGACAGGATCGTCTTCTCCAACAACGTACACAGCTGCAATTCTTATCTATTTCGGCAACTTAGAAAGTACTGCTTAATGATTTATAATGCCGCATTGTTGTCGTTAAATAGAGTGAGCGTGACGCTATATAGGGTGTAATATTGTATAGAAAACAGTGTAAACCAACCAAAGTCAAGCAATTTCGACGTTTTAAGGAGTTTGTCGTTAAATCGAGTGACGTTATAAAGAGTTTACACTGTATATGCAAGCAGGCTTTTCGCAAAATTACTGTTTTAAATGTAAAAGTTTATCGACAACGTTTATAATTGACAAAGGTTTTTAAGTACATTTGAAACAATTTTTCAAAAAATAAGTACAAGTAAGTCTTGTTTACTAAAAACTTTTAATAAATGAAAAACCTTAATAATAACCCCTAACCGAACAATATTTTTGAATTACGAAATCTCAACAATTTTTGAAATCATACACATTTTGCTGTAGTTTCTTTACCTGTCAAATAATACGAGGGTGGATTGATAAGTTTCCGGCCTGACCAAGAAAAACAAGGTTTTTAAAAAATTTTTTTTTTATTTCTCAACATAATCTCCTCCAAGGCTGATACATTTCTCATAGCGGTGTTCCAGTCTATTAATGCCATCTCTATAGACTGATTCGTCAAGCTCCTCAAAATAACCATTTACAGCTTCGATTACTTCTTCATTGTCCGCAAATCTCTTACCGCCAAGCCATTTTTTGAGATTAGGGAACAGAAAATAGTCACTCGGGGCTAGGTCTGGAGAGTAAGGAGGGTGCGGCATCAATTCAAACTTTAGATCGTTGATTTTAGCCGTCGCAACGATTGACGTGTGCGCTGGTGCGTTATCGTGATGAAACAAGATTTTTTTCTTCGCCAGATGAGGTCGTTTAATTTTCACCTCGTGGCTCAAACGTTGCAATAAGTCTGCGTAGTATTGACCAGTGATAGTATTACCCTTTGCAAGGTAATCAATGTATATAATACCTCTTGCATCCCAAAAAACAGTAGCCATAACCTTGTTCGCCGAAAAAATTGTTTTTGCCTTCTTTGGAGTTGGTTCCCCTGGTCCAATCCACTGTTTAGACTGTTCTTTGGTTTCAGGAGTGTAGTGGTGGACCCACGTTTCGTCAACGGTTACGAATCGACGCAAAAATTCGCTTGGATTACGCTTATACAATGACAAATTTGCGGTAGAAATGTTTTTTCGAATCAATTTTTGGTCGACTGTTAGCAAACGCGGCACCCATCTTGCACAGAGCTTTTCCATATGCAAATGTTGGTGCAAAATATGTTGCACACGTTCATATGACATCTTACAGGTCTCAGCTATCTCACGCACTTTCAATCTGCGGTCTCCCAGCACTATTTGATGAATTTTTTCGATCATATCTGGAGTTGTGACCTCAACGGGGCGTCCTGAGCGAGGCCCATCAGAGGTGCTCACACGACCCTTTTTAAACTCGGAAACCCACTGCTTAACGGTTGAATATGACGGGGAGGATGTCCCCAGTGTTGAGTCCATCTCTTTTTTAATTTCCTTCGGCGTTAACCCCTTCAAATAAAAGTATTTGATGACAGCACGATTTTCCTGCTTTTCCATTTTTACGAAAACCACAGAGGCGTCTTGTTCAGCGTGCTGTCAAACCTACACTAGCAAGGAGATCGGGCTGAAACTATAGCTACAAGCTATCCAAGGATGGTACTATAGAATGTCACCTCAAGGTAGGCCTAGTGGCGTCATCTCTTGGTTAGGCCGGAAACTTATCAATCCACCCTCGTATACTTTCTTACCATTTGTGGTTTACTTGAGGATCCGGATAATCCAAAAGCGACATATTGGTCCTCTCTCATTTTTGCTGAAAGTGTAATTTCGACCAAATCGTCCTTCATCACCCATCGAACTTGAAGACGTCCATTCAAAAGCTCTCGACAATTTGTGGGGGTTGAAGGTTTGCTGGTTGTACTCGTCTTCACGAAGGGGGAAAACAAACATAAATAAACGAGACCTCGCAATCCTTACAAGTCTTTATTGTGCAAATTAGAAAGCGATTACAACAGTGAAACAAACTCACACTCACACATAAAAAAATATCGCTATGATAGTAATAGAAATATATATATATATGTCAAGGTAATTTATTAAAAGCGATTAAGGGCGAGCTATTTTATTATTATTTTTTTTATGCTTGGGGTAAATGAATGCGGTGCTTCAATAGTCATCATAAGCATTACTTGTACTTACGGGATTGTACCACCAAGGCGGCTGTTGGAAAATAAGTCTAATTAGAAAGTTATTAACCACTTGTCGCAAAATTGTTACAAATTCTTATTTAGGTTAATGGTACAAAATCGGTACATATAAATATATTTATTTAAAACTGCAGGCTAACACCTACTTGCCTACTGGATCAGTAGTTCAATTAGCGCTTATTTAAATAGGGAATTAATTATAATGGAGGAGTCGCATCCAAGATCACAAAGAAGCAAATAATGCAGGGTGGTGAAACGGCTTGCCACAAAAGGAAGCAGATGTACATATCGGGTAAAATACTGCTGTAGAACAATTTTTAATAAAAGAATCACTCCTTATCTAATCAAAATTATAGTAACCAGCTTTTTCCCTGATTTAGGCTTTAGATAGTGAGGTTATTTTAATTAAGGTGGTACACACATTAATATTATTCACCATTTTTCTATGAAAAAGAAGAGCAATCGTTTAAATGTTCTTGCTGAAGCTGTAGTTGTGTAATGAGTAATGGAGTAATATTATTCGACAGTAGATATTTCCATTACTCTTAAAAAGGGGTAATAGGCTTGGTGTGAATTCATTCCATTACATAATGTAGGTAAATTATTTGCATTAACCATTACTTTTGTAACGATTTCATTTATATTAATCATTTCAAAAATAATAGATAATATAATTGACATATTACACAGTTGACATTAATTTGAGAAAAACAAATTACTATATAAGGTCAGAATATTAATCGAAAGTCAATATCGACTTTTAGCTTTCGTGGGTGTATTTTTGATGATACATTTTTAATTCATCGTTCGTTATTATCAAAATTGTAAGTTCAACTTTCTTACGAACAGAAGCGTTCACCAAACCCACACAGTTTTTTTGTTTCGAGGAAAAACGAAAATTGAAAGTAGGAGATTTTAAATTGAAAATTAAATAAATTACACATTTTTTTATACTCTGTAATATAAATTTTCTTGATTCTTATTTCTAAATGTTTGATTACACCTCTCAGTACACCAACTTTCTTACTCCATAAGTACCTACACCATGACGTTGAGGTGTACTATACACTTAGAAGTCCTTACAGAAGGCTCATTTCAAAAAGATGAGTTTTTACAACTTAGTCCCCTTTGAGACTTTTGATCTACACATCGAAATGTAGCGAGGTCGTTTGTTTTAAAAAAATGAAACACTAATGTAGATTTCAACAGATTTATTAATTAAACTTAACTATCGTTTCGCTAAACTTTAGCTTCATGAGAAGTTTAGGTTGAGCTTGAATTAAAGTCAACTTTTAATGAAGATAAAACGATCTCCAAGTTTAATCAGTAAATTTACTGAAATCTGAATTAGTGTTTCATTTATTTTTTATAATAAATTTCAACCAAGTGTAAGTACTCTATTCTGTATGTTTGTTTTGAAATTGCATTTAATTACAAAAGAAATCAAATTTCCTAATAATATCAACAGAAACTTTTCTTAAATCAGCAATTATTTTCATGAGCATAGGAATCAATAAACACAATAATCTTCTACTGTATGCATATCAAAATATGTTGAAAATATTTTTTTTACATTTCTCTAATATATGTAGGTACCTAGTATCAAAATGTATTTTATGACGTTCATGCTTAAGTCATTCTCTACGAAATACACTAGTTAACAAGCAAATCCATTTATTAAATACAAATAACGGCGTTATCATATACTTACCGAAATCTTCGTTTGCCCAAGAGCTGGGGGAACATCAAGATCTTTGGGTATCATAACATGTCCGAAATTATGCCGATACTGTACACACCAAACAGCGAGCCAGTCTATATCGTAAACGGTTAAACTTCCGGGCAATTGAATTTCGATATCTTCTCCTTGATATCCCCGAAGAGGATCTAACGATCCCATCTCATTTGGCACTTTGATACCGAAAGGAGAAGGTTCTGTTCCGTTGCCCACCCAGAAATACGCGTCAGGCCCGGCACCATCGTAATGCAAATTCGGGATGTAGAATGTTTTAGCATCTAGGATACTTATGTTGTCCGAACGCAAACCGTGAGCCAATCTTTTAAACTCTGGGAGCACGCGGGGTTTCGGAACCTCTAAATTTGGTGGGATGAACACTTCACCGAAATCCACCTGGAGCAAACAATAAACCTTTTTCTAGAATCCATTAACAGAATTGATACGTTATCATTTAGCCCTTTAAATTATTATACAAAAGGATGAATGTTGTTTAGAAGACACATCACCCTTTTAATCATGTTAATAGAAAAACTTTACAAATATGATTGTTACATACATTGTTAGGAATATTTATCTCGACAGATATTTTTCTTTTTTTGGAAATATTACCATTTCGTGTAATACTGAAAACCACAAATCTATCAGTATTTAGAACACTAAGTAGTTATTTATTTGTTTTGCTAACATTTTGGTTTTACATGGCGACCTTTTTTCAAGGTCGAAAGGCATACTCTAAATTTTTTGATTTAATTATTTATTAGTTTATTTATAATTGTGCTGTTTATTTTAATATTAAATGCCAGTTACATTTTCTTACAAAACTAAAAAACCTAATAAGTGTACATTCAATTTAATTGTCCTACATTACTATAATATAACATTGTAGTCTTGAAAAAGTCTTCCAAATAGAGGCGAAACGTCGGTGTTGGTTCTTCGAAAATAAAAACCTTCCAACCCTTAATTGCCTTGAACTTTATTTAATATTATCCAAACTAAGGGATGAAATGGAGAATAGATCTAAATTTTTTGGCCAGGCCGAGATTGGACAGCCATTTTGGCAACTGTGTATCAAAAATTCGCGTCGCGACGCGCTAAATTGCGCAGCTCATCGATCGAAGTTACGTTACAAACGACGGCACCACCCCCGAACCACCCATCAAAACCGCCGACGACGACAACGTCGTCGGCTAAGTTGCGCCGCAGCCAAAACAGCCACCTCCATGATGCGCGCGTTACGTGGACACTCACGCAAAAGATGCACCCACAAAATATGAAGCACGTCCAAGTTCAAAAGAAACAAAGTTAGGTCTAGTGGAAGAAAACGACAAACGTTTCTAATAATCTGTTTTTTCTTTATCCCAAAACACACGGAAAACGTTTCGTACTGAGACGAATCTTCAAACTGGAGAATCACAACTTTTGATTGAATCAATTAGATTTTGTATATGTAAATATAAATGATATAAATCTAAACATGAGATCTATCGTCCTTATTTTTTTAATATTATCTAAGAAATGCAAACAAATTCATCAATTTTTGGGCTTCTACAGTTGTTTTAAAGTGGTACCAAGAATACATACAAGAATAATGCCTCTTACTTTGTTACTTTTTCTAAAACACGTTTCTCATTTAGCCAAAAATCCATATACCAATTTTCGTGGGTCTATAACTTCAAAAACGGAGAAATTTCCAGTCCAAAATTAAACTCAGACTCAAAAGACAATTTCCTTATGAAATATTTGGAGTAGTTTTACTTCCTTTAACAACACATTAACCGAATGACAGAAGATAGATTAGTAAAAATCGCAAGACATAAATATCTAAGTAGTATAAGCAGGAGAGGCCAGGGAAAAGATGGAGTGACAATTTAGATCCAGGATGAGGTCAAATCGAAGAAGGAACAGGTCATAGATCTATTATAGAAGGAAGAAGAAGACTTTTACCCCCTGAAGGATTCGACCAAATTTCAGTTTCTAGCTTAAGTTTTTTCGGCTACATAATTAGTCAATCAATTGGGGCTTGTCCTTACATATCCACTTAGATGTATTTCCTTCCAAAAAATTGAAAATGCTGTTACGCTTTGAAAACGTAGAAAGTAAGTACTCAATAATATTCAGACCTTAGGGTTTATTGTGTCAAAATATACAAAGTTTCACCTTCAGAAAAGGTATTTTGTGAATTAGCAAAATAGAGATATGTACATATGTTCTGAGTTGTCTAGGTCCAGTATCGAAGATGGAAGGACCTCTGGAGAAGCTTGCTAGCGAAACTTTATTAAGCAAGCTTCTTCAGAGGTCCTTCCAACTCCAGTCAACGACGACCTTTAAACCCCCGAATCAAGACAGCATCAATTATGAGTCTGACTGTTGTTAATGCAAAGATGTGTTCTTGATCGTGTGTTTTTAGTAAGACCAACATTAACACAACAACGTCAAGACAGATTTTGCCCAGCAAAACCCATCAAAACCTCTTCCACTTCATCAACATGTATTTTATGCAGTAAAATAATGCTGGTTCTAAAAGGTGGTATATTTCGAAAAGCATTTTGTACCAACATTTCGAATTTACATATACGTGATGTTCAACAAAAGCATGTAATGATTAGAGAAACCGTTAAAGTGAATGGGTAATCCACAATGTACGTGTGGCTTCCCTTTCAGTAATTTAGGGCTTTTGGAATTAACCGCAAGGGTAAGCCGATAACCAAAACAAGAAAAGAGTTAACTGAAATAAAGTAGTATTGATTTATTTTATTCGGGTTCTGTTTTCAACACGCAAAACAATGACAGTAACAGTATCTGATAGTATTATCAACTTAAATACTATTGTACAGAAATAATAACCGTCAGGAACAACAACTTCTTTTGAGTAAATTAGAACTGTCCAGTATTACGATACATTTATTGGATTTGTTAATAAAGAAGTATGATGTAAGTAACAATTATAACGAATTAGAAACAATTTATTGAACAAAATATTGAAGCATGATCAAAATATTTGCCTATCTGTCTGTCTGTTTGCACCGTTCGAAAGAGTTGGATCAATTTAGGTGAAGCTTTTGTTCCTAGGATAACGATGTCCCTTGTATAGTATGCAATAAAATCGTAACTGAAGTTTTATTTGTTGTAAATATAAAAATGTAATTTACTTATGTTTGTTTTTCGAACCTAGCAAATGAAAAAATTTCTGAAAATTTCTATGCTTATGAACGTGATTGTGTCAGTAAACATCTGGAAGTCTGACACAGGATAGTTTTCATTGAAAATCCTCAACAATTAAAAGCCACGATAGTAGAAAGTAATTTGCTTCCAATTAATTCCAATTAATTCCAACGGAATACCATGTAAGTATCTCAAGTACCTATCGCGAAAATAGATTTAATAAAGTGACTGGTGCGGAAAACGCTTCTTTAAATTTATAGTCATGCATCAAGTTCAATGTTGTAGTAATAAATGCATAGCAGTTGACGAACGAACGTTATAAACGCTAATAATTATTCGCCGTCTGCTTTAACACAAAAGCTCGGTGACAAACGTTCAAAATCACGCCACGCCGCAGAAGAACAGAGCAAATGAGGCCGTCGGCCAAAGACAAAAGCTTTCGACGTTCCACAGCGTAATGTAGTGGCGCGCTACGTCCGTCGCTTCACGGCTGTTGCTGATGGCGCAAAGGGCCTCTTTCATCCGGAAATGGAAGGGCACGTTACTACGGCTACTATATAATATGCGTTCCGGACTGCTACCTACCCCCTGATAAAGAAAAAAATCAGGGGACATGTCCCAACGTGATACGACACGTTTGACTTGCTCTTTTTAGTGGGACTTACAAAAAAAGTTCTGAATTTTATCGAAATATCTAAAAAAACCACACATCCTACATTTAGATTTTCTTCGAGGTGTTTCTTTTGTTATCTAATCTATCATTCTGTTTCCATTAATGAAGTTTCACGTTAGGAGTTTTACTTCTTTTGGTGAGTTGAGAGTAAAATTTGAGTAGGCAACGGAAGTTGCGCGCGTATAGCTAAAGAAAATTTGACGGTATGAAGTTAGCAACATGGCTACGAATTAGTTAACACGTAACCAGTTCAAGCACAAGATCAGAACTGGTAACTCTGCCGTTGTTCGCTGATTAGCGGAAACTGTCACTCCGGTGAATAGATAGAATTATTATTAGGTTTGTTTGTATGTAAATATATAAGACATTTTTGTTTTGTTAGTTAGGGTAATACCTAGGGTAATATGAGAGACCAAATTTTATGTTTTTAAAATATCTTCTAAATACAGATATGATAAATTGTATAATTGTTTGTTTCCTTTTATTTTACTAATTTTTTTATAGGGATGAAAATTGTTCAGTAAAAAACCGATATTATTACTTACAGTAAATCTTCTGCACCATACTGACAACCATCGGATGTCTTTTAATCTTTTTCCCATAGGAAGTCTCAGGATAATGTCAGAATTGTTGTGTTCTCCAAGAACTGGGGGTTCCCTACAAAAAAGATATAATATTTCAATTCCTTGTTTTGCAAAGATCTATATCTTATTGTAATAAACATATCAATCATTTTCTATACGTTCAGCTACAAATTATTGTACAATCTAAAAAGAGATATTATCAAAAAGCGTAATAATAATTTCACACGTTATTGATTAACACCTCAAATAAACGTATTTTAGATTAGTTTTAAACTTAGATTGTTATAATGCAATATCAAAAAGGAAATGCGTTTTTCTGATGTTACTTTCCAGAAGACATGGATTCCTCTATTAAAAAATGAATAATTAATCAAAAGCCATGTCATTGTTGGCTCGATTCTGTTTTCTTCGATAGAGAGTCATTTTAGAACGCTAATGGAGAGCCAAAAGTCGACGTAAATGCCAATAAAACATCATTAATTTTTCCAGTCTTTCGCTTTTTATTCATTTTTATTGCTTTGGTTTCCCCCGACGTTGTGTAACAAAGTCGATATTACGCTATTGTTATCAACTGATCAATTTGTATCTTCCATAGGAATCTCATTACTGGTTGTTTTTCCAAAATTCTGTTTCGTTACCAAAAGAAATGAAAATATGTAATTACTCTTAAGATCGAAACAATTTAGGACCAAAAGGATTTCATTGTGATAATCTACAACCGACGTTTCGCCTTACCTGAAGGCGAAACATCGTTTATTGATTGATGGAATGAAAATACTATTTATGCTGAGTTTCCTAAATCTGGAGATATCTAAAAATGAAGTGGTTTGTTTTAGAAAAGGTAATTTGGGATTATTGGTATCCTTTTTACTAGATGTACTGCTCTAAAACCGTTATTAATGAAAGTGCATTCTTGATCTTACGTTTTTAAGATGATCGACACTAACCCGGCAATACGGAACCCAATTTTGTGCAAACCACATCAAAACCTTTTTCTGTTTATCAGCATGTATTTGTCTTGGCATAATTCCTTCAATTCTGTTTTCTCCTATAAAGGACGCTAATGGAGAGCCAAAAGTCGCCGTAAACTCCAATAAAACGTCATTAATTTTTCCAGTCTTTCGCTTTTTATCCGTTTTCATTGCTTTGGCTTTCCCTCCCCTCGTTCGTCCTTGTATAACAGAGTCGATATTACGCTATCATCAACTGATCAAGGGATTGTCACGATTTCCTTCAACCCTCTTCGTCCCGTCCACGAGTGAACGGAGTTGTGCCGCGCCGTGGAGTGGGGTTGGATTGCCGCGATTCGATTTTGTTCGTTCGAAGGATTTGCAACTGCATTCAGAGGGATATAGCGGGAATTTCAATGATCCCCGTACAATTCGAATAAAACGGTTGCAGATCGCGAAAGGATTTCTTCTTCGCCCACTCTACGTTGATGGGGAAGAACTGTGAATAGGAGGCATTACGGCTAAGCAGTCTCCTGTTTGTTATTTGAAAACTACGGTTTTTGGGGTTCTCGTCGAATACTCATGAATTAGAAACGTAGAATAAAAAGGAGAATGTCATCATCATAAGGGCATCAGTCCTAAGACTGGTTGGACACGTACCTCCACTCTTTCCTATCCTGAGCTAAACTTCGCATTTCCCTAAAACTAGAACAACCCACATCCTTAACTATTTCCGAACAGTAATCTAACCTAGGTCTACCTCTACCCCTCCTAACTCCTGTTTCTGCCTCTAATATGTCTCTGACTAGACCTTCATGCCTGAGAAGGTGTCCTACCAACCTATTCTATTCATTTCTTACCTTTTCTACGCACGATATCCTCATCATCCGCCTATAACACCACATTTCGAACGCTTCTAACCTTTTCTTTTCCGCCACTCCCACTGTCCATGTTTCGCACCCGTACAACGCCGTGCTCCAAACACACCTTTAACAACCTTTTTCGAATTTCTAAATTAACCGTTCGCGAGCATAGAAGTGACTTCTTTTTATTAAAGGCGACACGATCCTGCGCTATCCTCTGCTTTATATCCCTACTACTCCTTCCATCCTCACTTATCTGACTTCCTAGATATCTAAAATCAGCCACTTCTTCTAATTTTTCGTCTCCTATCTTTTTATTCGTTCTTTCCCTACTTTTTCTTCCCTTGCATATCAGTATTTTAGTTTTACTTTTATTTATTTTCATACAGTACTGATCAGTCAGAACCACTTCCATTTTATTTAAAGCTGTCTCTAGGTCCTCCTTGCTAGATGCTAATACTGCTATAAGGATAATGTAACTGATAATAATTGAAACTGAGCGTAATAATCGAAGCTGTTAGAGAATTCTCTTCAAAGTTTACCATATTATGGAACATTAATTATTACTGAGTAGAAAAGAAATCTAGAGAATTGTTAGTTTGGTCTCTACACAAAAGTAAATGAACAATAATATAAAGAAATATATGTGAATATATATGAATCCTCGTCAGTAGGTATTAACTTGTAATATTGAAAAAGTTACTGGCTGTAGTCCAGGGTCGTAGCCGAGTGTGTGCCTGAGCCTGCTGCAAAGCCGTCAGCCTGAACTTGTTAGGGATTTAGATTCCTACGTATATAATTTCTGACTTATACTTTCCTTATGTTGACAAGAATTATCCATCCACAACGACTATCATCGAATGCCAAATTTGACCCTTGTTAATCAGAAAAAGAACCGACGATTACAACTTTTCTAATCTTTTTGTATGTACAATTAAATACTAATTAATAAAAGAACTCAATATTTTGAGTTTTTGAACGATTTTGTTCGTACAGAAAGGATCAAATCGAATTACTAAGTATTTTACTGTACTCATATTTATGTAACAAGTACTACCAACAAAATTAACGAAAGTATTACGAAGTATGTACAAATATACCTATTAACGGGGAAAAATTCTGGATTTATTTTGAGCCTGTCCTATTTATACAGTCTGTTTATGACCCTGGTATATAGCTTATATAGCTACTTAACTTACTATCTTTTTGGTTATGTTTTGGAAAAAATTATAGGCATGTATGCGAATATAAATATCTTTTTGAGATAAGAATATCTTTTGGAGGTATAAACCCTTTAAAAAAAACAGTTAATAACGAAATGTTTACAGAAACATAGGTAATTAGAATAAAACCGCTAAACAAATTATTGTAGATAAGATTAGCTTTTCTAAATTTTAATGGGTTCTTGTGGTTCCTAAAAGGAATAGTTGAAGTCTATCTATTAGTTTGCAACAGTCACTCTTGCCAGAAACTTTACAATTTTACGTTGCAATTGGTAAGTAATACTGACCAACATATTTTTCGAATAGTTAACAGCCAAAATAATTTAATGGAAATTTTATAAGTTACAGGCTGTACCACCAGATATTTTCTTTTTATTTTTCTGGGAACTGCGACATATACTTTATAAGGTACAAGAAATTCAAACGCTTTAATTTTAAGGAAGGATATTTTCACATATGTTTAAATCATAGAAATGTCACAAGTCAAAAGCTTTCTTGAACTGGAATCTAAAATTGCAGATGTTGTAGCTTTCGAGAAATCCTAATTCGTAATATCATTTTTGTTAGACTTGTTGTTATTCTCACAGAACGTATAACGGAGGAATTTGAATAAAAATTTCTAAATAAGGATGCAATAATATGATAAAAATTTAAAAACGTTAATATGAATCCTTATATGAACGGTATGGATTTCGAGGAGCAATTAAACGATAGATATAGCAGATAAAATTGAACAATTACTTTTGGTACCCTGACAAAGAAAATAGAGAATTCCAGTCTCATAGACTGTATAGTAATCAAATAAATGAAAACTTTTACTTCTAAGTCAATTGAGTTAAGTCTCAAAGTTTCAAAAAAATTAAGAATCGTGTTTTTTCGCAAAAATAGCAAGTGACAATGGCTCATTCAAAAAATGAACACTTTTTTCTCAACTTCGTTAAAAAAGACTCGACTAATGACTGCAGTTAAGTCTACTTTTAAATCTATATGTTTATACGGACAGGACCTTATCCAAATGAACTTAATGATAATAGTTGTATCCGCTTAATAATTCGTCGATTTAAAAGGAGGGTGGTTGGGCACCCCATCATCACGGCCGATAGAGACCAGTTGGGAGGGTGGCAGTGCGACTGACGACAGGGGATGTTACAGTGTATTTAATCAGTGCGAAAAGGGAAGATGAATAACTCAGATAGCGAACATTTACATTTAAATAGGCGAATGGTTTGCCGGTAATACAGCGTCCTGTTTACGAAATCATTTCCTTTACGGAACGAAATTCTGTCGTTATGATTAACATGATCCGTTTGAAGGGTAATTTGGGAAGCGTGGGACGGGCAGGGAACATAATATGATCCTTGCTCGAACACAGCTCACGTCTGTATATTTTGCATTTATAATGATAGGGACATTTAATATTCGGAGTGTAATCTTTCAGCTTCCCGAACTACATACACAAACTAACTTGAATCCATAATTCCACATAAAAACATTTAAAGAACCTAAAACGTCTTTCGGCACCTAAGGTATCACATCGTATGTTTCTCTGTTCAATTTTGAGTGCATTTAAGCAGAATTCCTTTGGATTGGAAGAGGATTGTTAAAGGTGTATGTTTGGAACGGGTGCGAAACATGGGCATTGGACGCGGCGGAAAAGAAAAGGTTAGGAGCCTTCAAAATGTGGTGTTACAGGCGAATGATAAGGATATCGTGGATATAGAAGGTTAAAAAATTAAAAGGTTTTACAGGGATTGGAGAACAGAGGACTCTATGGAAGTCAATAAGAAATAGGCGGGATAGGTTGGTAGGACACATTCTCAGGCATGAAGGTCTAGCCAGAGACATGAAGAGGTATTGGAAAGGATAGGAGAATAGAGGACAACGGAATTCAATAAAAAATAGGCGAGATAGGTTGGTAGGACAGGCATGATAGAGGCAGAAACAGGAGTTAGGAGGAGTAGAGGTAGACCTACGTTAGATTACTGTTCACAAATAGTTAAGAATGTGAGCTGTTCTAGTTTTAGGGAAATGCAAAGATTAGCTGAGGATAGGAAAGAGTGGAGGTGCATGTCCAACCAGTCTTAGGACTGACGACCTTATGATGATGAGTACCTACAATTTACATTATCTGAAAGGAACCCTGAAGCTATTCCAGAATTTCCGCTCTGCCAAGTCCGTGTCGTCCAGTTATGAAATAATTTTGGTGACAGTGGCTAGCTCATCAATCATATCACATCTAATCATAATCTGCCCCTCTTTGCTCCTGTTTCTGCCTCTAATACGTCTATAACTAACCTTTTTTCCTATTTTTCTATTGCTTCCTCATTCCCAGCCTTTTCATCATCAACATATTAAATGCTTCACTGTCCATGTTTCTTGCGTACAAATAGAATTTTAGCTCATCTATTGTGTCCATGTTTTAAACAGGTAAGTATAGTAGTTTCGACACGAATATGAGAACGTAAGCGTGAAGTGTTTAAGAGACTTTATGTCAATACTGTACACATACAGTAGAACTACTACTAAAGGGAGAGCGAGCTACATAAGTTTTTAAACCTAGCGAAGCGTTTGAAAGTAAATAGGAAAAAAACAGGACGGGACGGAAAAGGTTTTTCTCTTCGTTTTGCGTTGTGGTGCTGGTTGGAAAGCAAGGAAAATAATATATGTACGCTTCAACCCCAGCGATTTCAAATGGGGAATCGTACTTTACAAATGTTCGGTTTTGTATCCGTGGCAACCAAGTAATCGGCTTACGCCGTTTGGCAAGATAACTCCAAGCTATTTAATGAAAGCGAGACGGTATTAAAATCATAACCGTAAAGGATGAGATGAGAGAAATAAATCCCAAAGAGCCAACACAGTCCACTAAATACTTTACATAGCACACGACATATATTTTTTACGTTCGTCTTAATTCGGAGTTGTCCTCTTTGTAACATTATTTTACAAGCGAGATGTCGGAATGATTTTCTGCATAAAAATTTCACTGACAATAAGCGACGAGGCTTTTCACAGTTTATACATACATTTCAATAAAAAATATTAATAATTGCTATAAAATTAAAATAAAAAGAGCGCCCGCAACATGATAGGTATTAAAATACGTTTAGAGTGCTTAATCAACAAAAAATAAAAATAAAAGTTTTATAAGTAAATAAAGGTAGGACAGACAGACGTGACGATATTATAAGAATTATGTTTCTTGACATTTGGCCACGAAACTCTAAAAATTAATCCTTCCAATCCTTCGAAAACACTTTTTTACTCATTTTGTTTTATACCGATTTCTGTTGTTTGTATTTCTTTTGACTCTGAAAAAGCTTGCTGTAAGATTTTACTGCTTTATTAACTTTTAACTTTAAAAAAACACCGTGCTTCAGTAAGTGTATACATCACATAGCAATTAACAATTTATAATTTAAATCTTAGTAGTAAATATAAACTTGAAGCATTAGTAGTTGTTATTCTTTAATAAAAAGAGAAAGTTTTCATTTTTCTAAGCATTTAATATCGTTGGTACAATGAGAATTCCGCTGACGATAGTCATCCCTCACTAATTTAAAAAGAAAAAGGAAATTCGAGAAAAACTGCAAAAATGCGGTACTTTTACTACCAAGACGGTAATACATGGTTGTCCTTACATAATAGCTATAAAACTTATGTTTGTAAGTAGAACTGCACATACTCTTGCCTTTCCTGAACTATTACGCGTATAGCTAAACTTATCATGTTTAGTTTACATAAATTCTTTATAAAATTACATTTTTTAAGAGATAATTGTAGTTTTTTATTTTTTTATTAATCTTATATGCGAAGATTAGAATAGGAAAGAACGGAGGTGCGTGTCCACCCTGTGATAATAATGATGGTGATGATTATGATTTGCAATGTCATAATATCTACCATTATTAACAATATTGCCACCTAAGTAGTTATCAACTCTACCATTAAACTCATTTACTAATTGTAAGATTATTATTAGTCAAATTATTATTTTAGGCCTTTGATGTACTTTAGATTCACCTTTGATATTCGCATATCAGACAAAGGGTTTTTTTTCAATAAAGCTTGAAGTCAATGTTAAAATTTTAAATTACTGCTATCAAGGATCAAACATTAATAATTCGGAGTCGCAAGCAACATTAATGCCACTGGATGGTTTAATATAACTTTTACTCAATGAGTACACAGTGCACATTTGATATTTTCAGTCGGTCCATCAAAGTTTCAATCGACCGCCCACTCGCTTTCCTCCTACATACCTAATTGAAAGCAGACAGCGTGGATGCAAATAAATGGGGGGTTAAAACGAAACCCGATAGAGCGAGTTTCTAATTGTTATTAAGTCAAATTCTACATTGCACAAGTTTATTTAGGTACCACCATGGTCAGTGACGGTTCGTGATGAAATGAAGTGGGCCTTATTGCAAAAAGTATTTATTCACTTAATGTATTTTATAAGTTAGTTCTATCTTACAATTAGAAGCAAACTTGTCTACAATCTTCTCGTTGAAGTTATCAATTTTTAATATAAATATTTTTTAAATAAAAATACACGAAAACAGACCAATACAGCTCACTGATACGCCCAAATTCGTGACTGAAGAAAGTAAACCCAGTGGAAACGCTTGGATTTTCGAAGCAGCGCTCAGAGCTGCTTCTTACGACCCACCTCAAGGATGTTAAAGGACCAGAAGAGGACCCTAATTGGCCCTAGAACGGCTTGAGGTAGAGGGGTTTTAGTCGATAGGTCTGAAGATATTTTATTCGGAAATCCGACACTACCTAGTCTTACGGACGGCTGGGTGTCTTTTGAAGATTTACCCCTTTTCCACAAAAAAAAAAATGGATCAGAGAGACTAAGCGGTATGTCCTAGAAATTTACATCATTGCTCAGCAATGAGGAGGGCACCGATTTGATTCCAGGTCCGTCTGCTCTGATCCAAGTTTTTCTGTGATTTCCTTGGATCACTTAAGCAAGCACGTCAGCGTAGGGTATAGTGTAGATTCACCTTTGACACTTTGAAGTAATCACACGATAAACCAAATAAAATTGACAAGTAATATCGATTATCAAGCAATATTTTGTAGAACAATTAAACTTTCTAAGAGACAAAATGAATCATCATTGACTATGAAATTCTAATCCAATTCTAACAATTTAAAGAACATGAAACAATAAAAGGGTGAAATTAAGAATAATGAAAAAGGAGTGGAACAGAAAAAAGTACGTCAATAATAGTAACAAATACAAAATAATGGAACTACAAGAAAGACAAGATACGATTCTGGAGTTAACCCTGCTACCAATAATGTTAGTTACAAACGAAAGGTAGTAAAAGGAGAAAAGTTCGAAAACAATTCACTCGAACTTGCTAGAACTCCCACACAACAGGAAACTTTCTTACGTGGGTGTTAAGAAAGATCCACGAGCTATAAATAAAAAAGTAGACAATTGGGAAAAGCTGCTGCAATTGGTTGTAAAGAAGCTTGAAGTCAATGTCAATCCCCGTCAAAAAGTAGGTATAGGTACTGCATTCTTTTCAAATCCCTTATGCAATTTAAGTAGTTCAAATAAAATGGTATTACAAATTTGAATGAAAACCGTAAAAAATTTTTATAATTACAATAAAGATACTATTTACAAAATGTTACTTCATTTAAATTACTGAGGTTGACACTGCAGAGGGTGCTTTTATAAGAATGCATGTCAATTTGTTTATATTTATCTTGAACTACCATATTATTATATTTTTCAAGATAATAACAAGGTTTTATCGAAATCTTTCTATGATGTCAACCTTCTTAAAGCGAGCTGTCTACATTCAAAGTTGTTAGTTCCTTGGGTTGGTCCTGAGGTGAAATTTACAATATCGTTTTGTCTCTTTTAAGGGCGGACTAAGGCCTAGGCAACCTAGGCACGTGTCTGGGGCCCGTAATTATTGGAGCCCGAAAATGAAATTTTTTAATTTTTGTAATTAATTTTTATTTTATTTTCTGAAAAATAGGCCCGGAATTACAATGTTCCCTAGGGCCCGCATTTGCCTTAGTCCGCCACTGGTCTCTTTTATTATGCACTACCTGATGCTTTCCACTTCGTTTACAATTAATGTTACTTTTATTTCGTGTATTCACATAAATTAAACCTCACTAATTGTAAGAAAAATGAGAACTTATTTCAAACTGTTTAAGCTCCTTTTTATCTATGTGTAGTTAACCAGTGATTTCTGCAAATGCATAATTTAAATTACCTTCCGCTGTAATCCTCTGGATAAGGTACTATGTAGCCATCAGGACTAGGTCTCGGAGAGTTTCCAATCCAGAAGAAAGCATCTGGGCCAGTTCCATCATAAGAAAAACCCTTAATAAATATCGTGCTTTCATCTACAGCATACACGATCCCTTTGATCCCATGAGCGAACTGCTGCAATTTTCCAATCTCACGACCGTAATACGGTTCAGGCTTTTTACCACACAAACCTACAAATAAGAAAAACTTCTGTCAACGTCTTTAACCAATACTGAATTTAGCAAATTCATTTATATATATAATATGATGTTTGCCTTTTAGCAATAATGTTGATCATGTTACGAAATAAACTATTACCTGTTTATTGCCATTAGAAAAGGGAACGTAACAAATAGTTAATAGCTTAAGGGAGTATTTTCAAATAGGAACTGTTAAAGGTTATTAGAAACAGTTTGAGTTAGACAAATAGAAAAAATATATAATTATGAATATCGAATTTGTAATTAGGAATATAATAGATAATTTGAGAACACAAAAGCAGTCAAGGAAACAAATCGACAAACACAGGGTAGATACGTAAAGGAACTAGACATTAAAATAAATTAGTACTGTTCGTTTCAAGAAGTTAGAGATATGCCCTTTCCCTTTATTAGGATGCGCCGTAGCATAATTCCAAATTCGATCATATTTGTCTGCGGAGCTCATTTCTCCACCGATCATCGAGCGAGAACTAGACGAAAGTGTACAGTACCATTTGCAAAATTATTTAAACTGCCTTCTTAAAATTTAAGAATATGCTTTATTTAAAAGCATATTTAGCCAAAAATAGTAACAAGTGAATTAACTTAACGCTCTACACACCTATAAAACTTTTGCTTTGTTGTTTTCTATTGTTAATTTATATACATTTTTGTTTTAAGAAATTGCTAAACAGTTTCGTCTAGCACTGTACAGTTCTAGCCGATCTCCTAAGACCACCCATCGAGAGGTCTGCTCGTTCAAGCTCGTTTCAATTATTTCTGTCTTGCTCACGCCTAGTGTGTATTCTTTCTATCTTCGCGCAGATTTCTTCAAGGTCACAATTCTAACAAATTGAAATGGGCTGTACTAAGGTATTTCAATAGGTAAAATTAAGTGAGTAGCAACTAGTGAAGTTAGAAACGTCGTGTCTAGAGCTGCGATTCATAATGTGGGTTCCGTGGAAAAGTAATCAAGGTTCCGCTAATCAGTTACATTTGAATTATTTTGGATTTTGGATCAACACTGTTACAAAACCTTTTGGTTGAGGAATCGCACAAAAATGTAGTAAGAAAAACTCCTTTACTTGAGTGCAGAATTCGACCCCAACACATAGAGCACGAGTGCAACGGGGTGCAGCGTCTTTCTTTTGTTAGTTAGCCAACATTTAATGCAGGTTTCCGTACTATAAAAAGGATTTAGTATGTGTCTCGAAGCTTTAAATGTATATGAACTAATGGCTTGGAGGTACGGTAGAGTAAAAAACCTTTATTAGATAAAACATGGCAGTTTAATTTCAAAATACCGAAAACCTGAACACATCATTTTATATCTTCCTCCTCTCAGTTCGAAATGTTAATGACAGGCTTTAAATGCAGTCTCCTATCGCGAAAAAGCATCGTTATTACTATTATCGTCGTGTTCATCGTTAGTGGCGTTGCTAACAACGGCAATACGTACGACGGTATAGAACGTATATATATATATATATATGCATGTATATATTCCATCCATAATCATCGACAACCCTCCTCCCCATTTCTTTCCCGCGGCACCCTAAAAAGCTAAAAGCTCCTGTCTGGTTCTATTTGACCGCTCGTCTCTTGGGGTGTCCATTAAGTCCCTTATTAGACGTGATTCGTCATTGAGAAGAGAACGCATAAAAAGTAGTCAACCAGGAAAATCTGATAATGCTTTCTATAACATCTTTTTCCAGCAAAACTGATTTAGAATGTCAATAACAATAAGTAGTTAGTACATTAGTAAAGTAGAAATGTATGACTTGATAATTTAAAACCGTTCTATACGAAAACAAAGCTAGGATTCTCCCTTGAACTTTCTCAATTTACTATACTCACAAAGAACACAAAAACATATATGAATTACATTTATTAATAATGAATGTTCAAAGTTCCTTATTCGAACTGTCAAATACGTGCACTAAAATATTACATATTAAATAAGTTAGAAGTTGTGCTTCGAAAGGTCATCGCAGAAACGCTTTCTGAGATGCTTTCATAAGTTTCTTCGGCTTAAAAATGGAGAGAATAAATATAGAATGAAACTGAGAAAGTCATTAAAGTTAACTTCTTTCGAAAAAGATACAAAATCTTCCTGAAAATCTGTCTATAACAAGTAGATGAATGTAGGATGGAAATATGCAGAAGATTTATTGTTCGATCCTTTTTGTCCAGGTCTATGTTTGATGTTGCTGCTTACAAACTCAAAGTAATACTCAATTTTAAGTGTTTTGTTTTCCATTTTATTAAGAAGACAAAACGCTACATTGTTTAAAGAAAAATAAAAGAATGTTAGTTTGTTCGTTTCGATATATGTATATAGATAAGTATCAGAAAACTGCTGGACCGATTCTGGAAATCCTTTTATTAAAAATGGAGCTGTACTACTCCAGATAAACTTAAGTGTTTGCTTGGTTATAAAAAGGTAGGATTTTGTTAGAAACTTGTAAATCAAGTCGAAGAAAAATGAACCACTTGCGACCATCAATTTACAAATAACCAACAAAAGTTTCGGAAAAAAAACGAATTTTCCAAACAACTGGAAAATAAAGCGATGAAAACTGCTGAATATTGCGATTATTTGGTTCATATTTTTCACAAAAATCCATAAAGAACCAATCAATCAGAACTTGAATAGACATAAAATTCCTTCGTTTGAAGTAGGTTCATCTTAGGTACTTGAAAAGTTCTCCAACTTCGACGAGACGACAGGACGATTTTATTTACTCAGTTAATCGTAATCGAACTTCGGTGACCAATCTGTGAAAATGTGAAAACCAATAACTTTCCCGTGGTTCAGATTTAATAACTTTTCTTCGGTTTAATGTTACTTGAATGAACTCGAAATAAACTGTCTCATCGTCGCGCCGGCGGTCACCCGCTCGCCGTCTCCAGCGGTGGAAATATCGAGGGTGGCACAGCAATGAGGCGGAAGACAAATGAATACGTCATGCGATCGATGCGTCATCTATTGTGCGGAATCCCTCGCGGCATATTCAAAGCTCGTTTGCTACGCTGCTGTTTGCACTTATAAGATCCAGTGGCGTTACATCTATTGATAAAATAAATTGCAATTCTATTGTAAACAATTTTACGCGTTTACAACTTCTAAAAAGCTCCAAATCCTGAAAATCTAATTGGTTCGAACCTTGTCCAAAAATTGATAAAATTTTTAATATTTTCGCTGATAATTGACTCAATTTAATTTATTAGGGGTTTACCAATGTCCCCTTTACCACCCCAGTGCTATGGCATCATAAAATTAGTAACTATTTTTGAATAAGAAAGGATTTGACTACGAACGAAGTGGGTACATTCTTTTACCTATAGGATTGAACAACACCTAATCTTACTCAAGCCTAACCCAACCTAAAGCACAGCAACTCCAACCGATGACGGTCGTTAGACCCAAATCAGAACAACATCAGTTCACCTATTGGTCGCGAAAACCTTTACTAATTTATCAACCTAAAGCAACTGAAATGCAGACAAGAATCGTCACAATACTGATAGGTATTAGTAGCTTCAGTTTAAACTCAGAATTTCGATTTTAGATATTTTGAATTTACAAGTCGCAATTTTTTAGTTACAAGCCTATATTTCAAGTTTCAGGTCGAAACTTCAAAAAAAAATATGTTTAGCTCTTCTAACGTTTCTTATGCTTAGATCTTTAAAACTACGTAATGGATTTTAATTCGATTTTTTTGTAATAGATAGAGTAATTCAAGAGGAAGGTTTATAGGTACAATACATGAATAATATAGTAGAGAAACACTGATAATTTTAGAGGTTTGTAATGTGATGTCGTAAATAAATACATTTTTTTGCGCTTACATTGCAAACGCTGTCTGAACCCTACGAGATAGATCAAAATAATATACTACAGTATTGTACACCTTAAAAAGGTCTACAAAAAAGTCCGGGATGGTATATGTCTATCTCTTAGGGATAACTCACAATAACCGTTTTTTATCCTTTACTTTTTACGAGAAATAATGCCTTATTTACGAAGCGATTTTAAGCAATACAGCATTAATCCTTATCCAATTAAGTACTTTTAATTGCGTTCTGCATTTAATATAGATCGGTACCGGCCGGTTGTATTGTCTAATGACAAAAAAGCTGTGATTGTTGCATATAAAGACATTCTATAGTATATTTACTATCAGCATTGCACCCCTGCGAAGCATAGTGTACAAATAATACCATTAAACCAATTCCTTAACCCCTATCTCGGTATGTATGTGTCTGAAGAAGTTTCACTTCAGTAGCGTGTTGTATAATTACACGTTGTATTTTTTTTTATGCTCTAATTTTTAGCAGTTACCTATCAGGATTTAAAAAAAACACGCTAAAATAATTTTTTTCTTTCTTAACTTGCAATGTCGTCGTAGTAAAAGTCTAACGATAACGATCATGTACCTACACAGTTTTGTAATATCCTTTAGCGGTAATTTATTGCGTCCGCTATTAAGACACAGAAGGCGAAAGCAACAATTGTTTTAGATCCCCATAGTGCAGTAACGACCTAACCAGCGTAACTGAATCAATTTGCCAATGGCATAAGGCATTATTGCCGACACCCCCGAGAACATGGCAATAAAAATCCATCTAATATATTGAGTTTTAGAGGGTTGTTCTTTCCCTATCTCGCGTCGCTCACGGTACTGTGCGATATCGTATTCGACCACAGAAGGATTATCAATATTACTGCCAAACAGAAAACTATAACTTGCTGTTATCATACACATATAACTACAAAACGATCGTTTCGATTTTCTAGAAATTGTATGTCATATTAACGCTATAAAGTTTCACTCGGTAAATATACAGGTACATTGTAGTGCTTCGATATTGCATTACTACTTTAATGTTTAAGGTCTGATTTAACACAACATTTGTTACGTTCTTTTAGTGATTTTAGTTTTTATTGCAACTTTTAAGTGTGAATTTGTTATCATCTATAAATATTTTAATACTGCATCTTAAAATGCATGCCTACAATGTTTGTAATTCTCCATATATAGTGTACATACAAATGCAACTGCAAAGATAATTAAGTATAGGGTACAACAAATGAAAAGAGAAACATTATCATTTAATAAACATGTATGTTTTACAAGAAAGAACATTTTGTTATTAAATTTTGTTGTTGAAGTTGTTCGAATCTTTATATTTATTACTGTGCCCGGCGCCTCCACCATAATGTTACCATATAAGCCTGCTCTTTATTGAGAAAAAATTTTAGAAGTTTTTACACTTTTTACGGTAGATTTATTAAAATCATTTTACTACCTGTTGCCTGTGGGGAAAGCTGTAAATAATCGTCGATATTAATAAAATCACTATTTTCCCGGCGCCTCCACCATAATAGTTGTGCAATAAATGTCAAAATATATTAGGAATTACTGGTATCTATACTATAAAGTAAATAACATATAGATCCACTANTGAAATATCGCAGCAATAATTGTATTATAGTAAATTTTCTACTTCATCAGGTGATCATTATATAAATGTTAACACTGGTAATTTACCACATGTTTTTTGATATACTTGCTTATATTACCGCTACTTTTTAATTTATACATCGAAGATGCGATCGACATTATTAATGACAGTACAACTGTAAAGATATATATACAGGGGCCAAAGATTAGTATGCTTAGATTTGCAGATGATATAGCAGTATTAGTCTAGCAAGGAGGAGTTAGAGATAGCTTTAAATAAAATGGAAACGGTATTGACAAGACAGTATTGTATGAAAATAAACAAAAGTAAAAAACACCTACTGGTATACGCAAGGGAAGAGAAAGTAGGGAAAGAGCGAATATAAAGATAGGAGACGAAAGATTAGAAGAAGTGGCTGATTTTAAGTATCTAAAAAGTCAGATAAGTCAGTATGGAAGGAGTAGTAGGGATATAAAACAGAGGATAACACAGGGTTGGGTCGCCTTTAATAAAAATAAGTCACTTCTATGCTCGCGAACGATTAATTTAGAAACTCGAAAAAGATTGTTAAAGGTGTACCGTTAGTTAAAATTGAAGAGGAATTAGAAAGAATAGGAGATTAGAGGACTCTATAGAAGTCAATAAGAAATAGGCAAGATAGGTTGGTAGGACACCTCTTCTCAGACATGAAGGTCTGGTCAGAGACATATTAGAGTCAGAAACAGAAGTTAAGAAGAACAAAGGTAGGGGAGGGACGTGTCTAACCAATTTTAGGACTGACGACCTTATGATGATGATGTTTACATTGTTCAGTCTACAAATTAACAACCTGTCTAATTATAAATACATAAATTAACGTTCAATGTGGAATCCTCCAACACCAACAGTTACAGAAAAAGTTTTGTTTATATAATTATCGGGTTCTAAAGTATCCACCATACAATATTAGTTTTGTAAACTATGGAGAGACATATTGTTATCAAGTCATCAACATCATATTGGACACGCACCTCATGAATTGTTTCTCATTTATATCTACATATCTCTCAAATATTTCATTAATTTTGTTTGCTCACATAATGTACTTCTTATGATTAATGTATATTCATAATGCTTCTTGTACGAAAAAAACTTAATTTTGGTTCGATGAACGCTAGACTGGTAAAGGTACTCCAGCTAAATCTACCGAGAATATTTAGTAAAATTAATAAGCACATAACATAAAATCAGCTACTCAAAAAGCTTTAAACAAAAGATATTAATAGCTCCGCCTATCCATTTTCATTGATGAAAAGCTGAAAAGGACATATTTTATAGCGGGTCGTTTGTAAATAAATTGCAAGAGAACTTAAATTTTCATTACATCTTAAAATAGATATTAATGATCCTATTACACCCCCGGGCTACGTATTTATCGCTATTTTCGTCATAAGTAGCTGACCGCTCCCACTCACAATCGAAGAACTTAATCGTAATTTCACGTCGACTTTGCGAAAGTTTAATGTCCTTTAGTAAAAGACTTCGTCGCTGTACGCTTTCCCAATTCCCTTTTATTACGTTTTTCCGATCGCGCTACCGCTGCCCTGTACCCACTTTTCTCCTTTCCAACCTTTCAACATTCATCACGTCTCGGAGCCAGTTCGGAAAAGTTCCGGGAACCTCCAGAGTCAGACCCTGCTAGCTTTCATCGCGTCGGTGCGAGTTGTTCATGTGAGAAAGCGATAAGAAACGGATCGATGCCTAGATTCGACTTTTTGCTAATCTCTCAACGTGTGAACAGCCAGAAACGAACAGGAGGCCAAGGTCTAAACAGACTTGATTCTTCCAGACAATCGCCCTACATCAGTGGATAAAAGTTCAGCTACAAATTGCGAAATAATCCTTGGACGTCTCGGGACATGACGGTTCTACGGATACGAGAAAAAATATTCTGCTGAAGAAAATAGAAAAAAACAAATCATCTTTTGTTATGCTAAAAGGATAACTGTACATTATTCAAAATTATTTTAACATAAAATGTTGGTAATGAAATTAAAAGGGTGCATTTGGTATACTATCTGTTTTATTTCCAAACTGTAAAGACAAGATGTAGATACTACTAGACATGAGGTAATATTGAAAAATAATGATCTTCAATACTATACTACTAGGGAGTTTCACGAGCTCTCCGACAAATTTTAGCAGATGAAAGCTGAAAACTAGCAAATAGTCCTGGTTGTCGACAGGCTCAAAAAGCTCTCAAATTTCGTAACTAGAAATGAGTATTTCTGTAACACAGTAGCGTTGTGATTTATTCACAGAAAATAAGGTTATGATGGATTTTAAATGCATATAAACAATCATAATATGAATAATACCTTATATGTTATGCAAAATCATAGTTATTGAGACCAAGGGAGGGCGTAGTTTTTGTTATGGAACAAAGGGAGTGAAGAATTAGGTTTAAATGAAACCAAACATTTTTAATACTTTGTTAGTTAGTAACAATTTCTATGTGAGAGTTACTGAAATTAATCCCATCATTCTTTATGATTGGTAATAAATTTTCTGATGTTTTATGCTATATTTTTATGTGCATGTATTACAAGAAATGTATTTTGAACGTTATTTTCAAAAATAAAGTTTTCTAAATACTTAACATTTGAAATATGATGTATCAGTTTTTTGATTTCAAAATATTCTCGTTCGACCGATTTTTCTAATTAGATGGGTAGTTTTATGAAAAAGCAATTTCGATTTATTTGAAAGAAGACCGAGGAGCGAATTAAGTTCGGATTCAACTTTATTACTGTAGAACCCCATGGTAGTTACGTGTACACAAATAACTGTAAGTTACGTAAACATTTACGAAGATGGGGTCCAAGCTTGCAGTTTCTCAATTTTCTCTGCTCCCCGGATGTATTCCGACGCCTAATCTCTGAACTCATCGCACACATGATACAGATATAGGGTGGCACAAACTGGCAACGAAAGCTTACACAAGTTTCAGTTCTTCTTCAAGAAAAAGATTATGGATTAAGAATATTCGATGCATTAACAAAAATAACCCTCCATTGCCGTCGAATAACAATATGAATATTTAACATATTTGTTATTTACCATTTCTGTTTATTATCAAAAACTACCGTTTGTATTATCCGGTTTAAAAAGAGATAACGTTAGCATCTGATGATCCAGTCGACAAAATCAATTAACAACCATGATCAAAGCTGTACTTCAGAAAATCCTGTAAGAATCAAGTTAATTAAAAATGACACAAAAGAAAAGGGAATATTTTAGCCCTTAAAAGTTAATAAAATGGGGCTCAGGAAAAAAGTGGCGGCTAATAATAGAGGCGCCATTCTTAAGAGTTTTATTTAAAGGAAATAAAATTTGAAATGCTAGAAATATACTCCATCAGATTCCATTAGTAAACAAATTAAAAATACTTCCTAACATTTTTATGCAGGGGCATCAATGCGCTTTTTTCCGAGACCTGTTCAGATTACATCAATGGAATGAGATAAAAAAACAGGGCAGAACATGTTCTTTGAGTATATTGCTGATGCTCCAGCCTAGCACTCATATGTTTTGAAATAAATTCTAAAATATTGGGTAGTTAAGTGCCTGAATTTACACTATCGTCTACTTAAAATGAATTAAAGGATCGAAAAAGGTTGCTAAAGGTGTATGTTTGGAGCGCGGCGCTGTACGGGTGCGAAGATTAGCTCAGGATAAGAAGGAGTGGAGGTGCGTGTCCAACCAGTCTTAGGACTGACGACCTTATGATGATAATGATAGGCTATCGAGTAATTGAGGGTTTAGGCTTAGAAGTTCGCATATCCCTCTGACATAGGTGTGTTCAACTGAAAAAATGATTATGAATGAATACTTTCAATCTTTGCATAATTAAGGAAAAGTTACAATGTTGCTTAACATGTAACATGTTTCTCAAAACATTGACTTCTTCAGAAAGAAAAAATGAAAACATTTTTCACCTTGTAGAAGCAGATCCAAACCATTATTTTTTCTCTTTTTTTAAAGAAATAGTACAATAGAAAAGTTAAAATATATAGGTAATCTTCATTAATTATAATTGATTTATGCTGCCACAACACTCAGTTCCTTCGTGTTGTTTTTTCCACCATAACCTTATTATCCCAACCTAACCGAACCTTAAACGAAAGATGCTTTTATTTATAGATTCATCGTTCACGCACTCATACAATTTAGGGTACGAAACAAGAACTCATTACCCGTTAGACGCAATTTATTTTCAGGGTATATACGAAATTAGTCGAAAAAGGTACTGAGGTAATAAAATAATTAATATACGAAACGAGAAGGTAATGAATGGGTAATATAGAAACGTAATACATGTGAAATGTATGCGACTAAATCTGTAGACAAAGTCAATCAATTTTGATGCAATCCATTTCTTTCAAGCTTTTCCCGCGAGTAGGTGCTTTGTTTTTTCAAACCTAGAAAAGTCATTACGTAATTTCTCACTACAGTATGTAGTAAGTGAAACCTATAAAGACAATTAACATTCCATTGAAAGAAATCTTATTTTCCAATTGTACATATATACCCACACACATGCTCTTATTTATTAGATAATCCCTATTGCATATTCCACGTTTGCATTAATTCAAACACTGCGTAAAACGACTAACAAAACAACAATCGTCAGAAGTTAATTAGGAATTCTTGAATGAAATCAGGTAGCGATTAATGTATGTACAAGTACAAAACCAGGAGAAAGTTCTAGGAAACGTCACGTCAGCTCGTTTTGATAGCTTAATATAATGTTTGTTCATTTCATTGCAACAAAAGTGAAATCAGCAGTAGGTATTGTGCTAAAAGTAAATTCAAAATCCTTATGGATTATGGCTAAAACACCACAAATCCGAAATTCTACATAAACAATTCAGAAAACTGAAATGCGTTTCGACATTCTAAATATCCACCCTCAGTCAAAAATAAGATAATAATAATTAGGTATGTAAAATACATACGTATATAACACACAATAATTAGTCATTGACACAATGACGAGTGTTTCACACATATTGAGTAACATATTTTACAAGTGTTTTTGAAAAGTACATCACATTTATTTTGTTTATTTTATTTTATCACATTAAGGTAGTTTAACCGAAATTTCATTTAAAGTAAAATAACAATAAATTCTATACCAATCAATAGTCAAAAACCTTTTCTTTTACAAATTTTGAGGTATAAATTGGTTTATTTTATAAATTTTCATTTGATTGCTGAGTTTACTATTTAAAACTCGATTGGAGAACCCTAATTATGTACGGGTGTAAAGCCCTGACAAAATTTAAACAAGATTAACATTATGTAGAAGTTTTGGGATACGGTGGAATTCGTTTATTACAACTCCGCCTATATTGACAAACCGCTTAATATGAAGTAATTGCAGTGTTAAGTTTGGTTTTCATATTAAATTCTCTATAGGAAAATTTGGATATAATGACTCCGTTTAGAATGACATATCGTTTATTATGACTGATTCTCAAGAAATCATATCCAGCTGTAGTGACCCAAATGATTAATAATAACATTTTCGCTCATTTTTCTGACCCTTTTTATGTATATTGATATTACAATTCATCGTTCTTTTTCTTTTTCTGTTAATAAATATATACAATTTGTAGTTTTTCTCTCTATTAAACTAATAACTAACCAAAATAAGACGCCCGCTTAGTATGACGTGTTTTTCATTTCCCTTCCATGTCATTATAAGCGAATTCAACTGTATCTACCAATGTCTTCAAAAAACAATGGAAAACAGAATTTATAGAAACAATCACAAATGCAAAATAACAATTTCCTATCCAACAGCCCACTAAATTTCAAGTAAAAAATTAACTACCATCCAATTTTACAAATGATGTTAGTAAATAAAAAATGCGAATTCACTCTAGGCAGATACGTAGCTGCCATGAAAAGGGTGACCGAATTAAAAAACTTTTTTAATATTCCAACGAAGCTTTTACCTTTACAACATACAGTTTGTCCTATGTTTATGGTTAATATTCCATCGTCCTATTAGAACGACTACCTAATTTCAGTTTATGCTATTTTAGATATTTTATAAACCCTCATTCTACTACCGATTTATTATAAAACAATACCACACATGTATATGTATAGATATGAACAAAATAAAGTTAATAATAATTCTTAGATACATCAAACTTGATAATTGTCCTCTTATATATATGTACAAATATTATATTCATTATATAATTAATTACTGATATTTAATTTACCAGGGTTACCCAACTCATTATGGTAAACGATTTTCTGTTATTTTTCGTATTTTTTACTACATTGGCTTATAATCTATTGTTTTCATTAGATTTTTTTATAAATGTTTTAAAAATGGCGCACATTTTATTCTTTGAAACACGAAAAACATTGTGCAGAGGTTAAATTTTTTCGGTCGTCATCTTTATTTCGCTAAAATACATCAGTACAAAAAATTGTTATTCACTTCGTATTAGGACATTTAATTCTCTACAAAAGATCCTAACCCCGACTACATAAATATTGTTGTTTCAGAGATAATTACAAACGGCTAAAAGTTGTAATTTTCCTCAAGGGAATCTTTTTTGGGTGACACTCAAATTGAGCTCAAACCGTAAACAGGTAAACAAGTTTGTTTATCAAGAAGAGAATTACACACAAACTTTTTTCTCATCAGAAGTATTCTTTACTTTTTAAAAGTCCTAACTAAAGTTCAAGCCGACTCTTACATTAAAATGAATTCAGTAAACCAACTAGAAAAGAAGACTTTGAGACGAAAGATATTGTTAAAAGAGATGTTGATCAAAAAATAAAGCAATTAAATGATAAAAAAGTCTGATGATACGATCTATACGAAAAATAGTGTTACGTAGTTCAATTGGTAAATATTAGAAAATACTACAAATGGCGCAGTAAACGTATGGAGATATACGTTGGAGCATACGTAATCCTAAAATGTAGCATCGTGCTACAGATGGCGTTTACTGCGCCATTTGTAGCATTTTCTAAAACGCACTGTTAAGACAGCAGGTAAAAGTTGGTCTGTGTTCTGTCGGAGCTGCCTGCGACGTGCTGATGAGATCCAAAAAGATCCAAATCGCGATCCGCGTCTGACAGTTTCGACAGAATACAGGCCACTTCGAATTATTTTATTTGGTAAATATTGTTTATTATCTATTATTTGTATATCTTGCAGAAACTACCAATTTCTAGTTTTATCCACTATACCTTGTACATATTTAAAATAGTCAATAATTGTATCATTTTATTGTGACTGGTATTATCCAAACTTCATTAATTCCTATTTTAAAACTTTATTAAAGAGTATTATTCTGTACGTATGTATAACAGCATCCTTTGTAACCTAACAGGGATGAAATCCATACCTTAATATGCGCTTTATCAGCGATTCTGATCTATTTAAGTAACGAGATAGGGGGATAGGAAGGACAAGGGTTGCTTGATTGATGGTTACCGTGGTTACTCGTTAGAACAACTGGGGTTGTCTTTGTTGAATTAAAATGCCAAATCTACAGAATGAGTTCAAAATCGAATTACAATTAATTTAGATTATATTAAAATTATATAATAATTTTTTGCTAGTTCAATGAATGCAACTATAGGTACGATAAAAAGATAATCAATACAAAACTTCTAATTCAATCGTTACGAACTTGACATATGATTCCCGCAAATTTTTTTGTGGAAGAAGAAGTGGAAACTTTAAATAATGATAGTATAGAAAAATATAATTTTTGCTTAAAAGCACTTTCCATTTGAGTCTTTTTGAAACAATATTCCCCGAAATATTTTTATTGGTGAATGTTTTCTTTGTATGTATTGTGTATGTGTAGTAGATGTACGTATCATAAAACAATTTATACGATTGAGTGCGATGTTCCCAGCACGCTTTCCACCCTTTCTCATTCGCTAACTCTTCGCATTTGTCGCGTCTGTATTCGAAGAGAACAATTTCTAAATTGCACCTAAGCATTACTTCTAAATCAAACGCTAATCAAGCAGAAACGTTACGTTTTAATCAGTTAATGGATTTGGCGACAAAGACAGCTGTACACCAGGACAAAACGGTCGGCTTCTGCGTTTACAACATTGTCAACATCTTAGGGTGACGAAAAAAAGAAAAAAAGAAACAAGAAGGTAAGGCAACCTTAACTTTTGTCGTTGAGACTTCTTTGAACACAGATCTCCTGGAGGTGTACGAACTTGTGACCAACAAACTAATACAATATATGTACGACAAAATCAGAAGAATTTTTTGAAAGAGATAAATCGTCTTCTTCATGATATTCCAAATGAAATTGAAAACGCTTATGATGTCACAAAACCAGAGACGATTCCATTAATCATTAATTTCTTTGTGTTTTGCCATTCGTCTTATTCTTAATCCACACATTCTTTTGTAGTCTTGCGATAGACAGCACCTCTCAAACTGTCTTAAATTATTTTTATTGGGTAAATAGTTTATCAAATTTATATCACAAAAGCTCTTGATTTGGACAAATTAAATAAATTTTGTAACCAGTTAAATTTTATTAAAAACAAAGCAGAATTTTTGCTTCGGAAATAGTTTAATATCCAAATAAAATATTCAAAAGATTTTTAATTTCGGATTTCGATCTGACATGCTTTAGCATTTCGAGAAAGTCGTTGGTCGTATGAATTGCAAAATTTTCATAGTCCCCTTCGACGATAAACAACATAATCGACCTCTGACGTGTCAATTGGAATCCACAAAGGCCACCCCACGATAAGGGGATGTCGAGAACTTTCAAGGAATTCGAAACCTGCACACAGTTCGATGCAGCAACTAACACAGCCGCAGGAGACGTGGAGATGTCAATTGTAGAACGGCACCTTTTCTGCTTTCGACGCTAAAACGCTTTAAATGTCACAGGTATTACACGAACCAAAACTGGGTTAAAATCAATTCTGTCGTAAGAAATTACCACCCTCAAGACAAGAAAAAAGGTAGCGACTTATTAACCCCATTCGACTTCGGAAAATCCTACGCGATTTTACAAATGTCTTCAGCATTCAACAGAATTTTGAACATAAAATCATTTTTGTAAAAACCAGAATGAAGTAAACAATTTATTTTCCATATACGTTATAGATGTTATAAATTTTAAAATTCTCTAACTCTGGGTGTATGTTTACTCTATTTCAAAATAAAAAAAACTCTTTTCTACGTTTCCTAGAATTTCCTTCCTCAAAAAAGGACTAAAAAGCATAGCAACAAAATCTGTTCACGCGCTCCCAAAATCGAATGAAACCGTATTATAATCCAACAAAATGTAATGTAATGCAGTGGAATCTAATAGCATACCATTTCAAACTCCTATTAATTCAGATGTATCTTCGGAGGGGGTTTACACCACTTCCACTGGTTAAATTCTCGATTATTAGATTAGAAAAAGTGAGCAGACACAATAAATAGAAACAAAAAATGAGAATTGTTTTAATATTTCTATGTTAAATCTATACTCTTGTATAATTATAAGAATTTTACAATAAAAATACTTCTTAATTTCCACCTTCATACTCATTGTACAGACCGTAGTAATAAACTGCTTCTCTCACGTATTAAAAGATGACATTTATTTAAACAACAACGAAAAATCAAAAACCAATGACCAAAAACAAATCAAGTCAGTTTTGAACTCAACAATGTCAAAATTCCAGTAACCCTTCAGGACATCATCCAAAATTCTCGTAACATTATTTGATTTCTTTTCAAAATTTCTCGTACTTAATACTTGAACTAAAAACATTTAAAAATGCCTTTCGTTTGCCCGCCTAAAGAAGATAGTTCTAAACGTTTGGAGGTCCTTAAGCAAATTAAGGATCTCGTTAACAAACTAGGAGAACCAGCAGTCCCAGTCAAATTGCAGGTACCATGTGTCCCGTGCTGTGTTCCTTGCGCGCCTCCACCTTGTCCACCGCCAGTTAAATCTTCCGAAAAGAAATGTAAACCTCCCGATGTTATGGTAAGAAGTGGCTTATGATTATTTTCGTCATATATATTTTTCCCTTGATTTACAGGTGTGCTACAGGATACACAAGGGGAAAGCGCAAGGACAAGGTACAGAAGATGAAGGTAAGAAGCTTAAACCTGCTAAGTCACGTGAACTTAGGTGTGGGATTTTGTATATGGGATGTGATTGTGAAAAAAGAAATGGTCTTCAAGATGACTGTCGTCGTACTGGATGTCAGGGATCGCCACAGTGTCTCACACGACCCCCCACTTGCGCTCCTAGTGAATTTAGCAACGGAAAACACTTAGGAAAAAAGAATAATTACTTTAGTAAATCTAAGAAAGGTATCAAAAGCATCTGCGTTACAGTTTTCTTTAAAAGTCGAACAAGTGCGAGTAAGTTCCACACCCTAAGAGATCAGTACTTTATTAATGGGTGTTGGAAAGTTTGCTTTAATTTTAAGAATTTTGTGGTGTTTTTGTCATTTCACATGAAGTACATAAAGTGCTCTAGCAGAAATTTGGTTCACATGGTAGTTCATCAAATAGTGCTCCGAAAATTTTCTTGGTTCAGAGTAAAGGGTTATAAATCAATCTCTTAACAATATTTGTTCCATAATTAGATGTACCAAAAGAGGCTTCTTTTTTACCAGTCGTTTTAAAATACAGGATGGAGCAATGGCAATGTGTGACATAGCACCATTACTTGGTACCGTAGGGTTACATGAAAGAAACCTGCCAAAACTACAAGTTTTTCTTTTAAATTGAGGACCTCCTTCGTGCCTAATTTCAGAATGGTATAGGTCAGCGGGAAGTACCCCGCACGTTTTGATGGGAGTCAGTCACTAAGTTAGAAAAAAGGCGCCAACAAAAGCTTGCTAAAATTATATAATAAAAGATAAATGTTTACGAATCCTTTCAGAATTAAACCGCAAAGAGAAATACTATCATGAAAAAACTCCAAGATTTAAGATTACTTTATAATCCTTGTATTTTTTTTTTTATTATCGGTGTGAAATCGAACCTAAAATTTCGCACAAGTTGAAAGCTTTCTCAAGGCTAATTTTTTAAGTTATGTTGATTATAATTTCCTTTTAGGCGGTGGAAAAGGTGGAGACGCTGGAAATATGAACATAGATGATTACTGTTGCTATCCTGCCACTATTGAAACCCAATTGTGCCCATTTGAGCCTTGCCCATGTGAAGGCGGTAGTTGAAAAATCCGGAAAATGTTAAAATTTAATTAATTTTAATAGTTAGGACATGTATGTCATCCTATAGGAAGGTCGTGTATTCTACACAGATTGTAAAATAACTTATATTATAGGTTTAAACTTTACGAAAAAGAAATAGTACCAAGTTATAAACTAACAGATGTCAAACTAATAAATATCAATAACTGTTAAAAATGTGAAAGTCTAGGGGAAAAACGATAATAATTAAAGGAGAATTAAGAATTTTTCTTTTTAATTAATCTTTTATGTAATTAGAACATGAGTATTTAAAATAATGTCTAGAATTGAAGTTCATTTGGATTAATGAAAGCCATAGCAGGTGGATTTGCACTTAATTATGTTGTTCAAAGGTAACCAATAACCATACAGAGCATTTTATTAGATTAGTTTGTCCCTGTAACAGATATGCCAACTAGAACCCGCAAAGTGAGCCCCTAGACAAGGTTCTCTTCGTAAACTAGATGGTCAGCAATGCCTGTTTGTAACTGGATCTCACGCTGTAACCTAGATTTGATTAAAAGGTAAACTTTCGGTTCTTTAGTAACGACTTGGTGTGTCACAGTTAATAAATCGGTAATTTATTCAAGAATGTAAACCATTTATAAGACAACGATAATTATATTGATTCCCAGACAAGTGCTAATAAGGATATCGTATCTTTCACATTCTAAAATGTATCCAATGTTACAAAATTTGCATCTCTTTTGTTAAAATAAGAATTTCTTTTGTTTTATTGTGGTTTATAAAATAGAATATAAAATTTCAACCGTTATATTTAACAGTTGTTTTCAACACTGAAGAAATTCTTACAATTAGTTAAAAGCTTTTTGCAGTTTAAATCGCACAAGGGGTCAGGGCCGGGTTTGTTTAAGAGTACTTGAGGCCGGTACCCACAGTCCCCAAAAAATTATCCACCCACAGAACTATGTTTAAACACAATTCTTTTTTTTTATTACGGGAACAGCCTAGTGTTGAACAGCCCTAGGGAACCCTTCATCATCTTTGTGTGAAAGTAGTACCATCCTGTCTTAACTTCAAATTATATTCTTATCTCATTCCGTGCATTATCCTTATATTATCCTACCTAAATGTTCCACCAGCTAATAGAAGACAGAAATAAACCAAATTCGAGAAAAATCCGACAAAACATACCGGAAATAAAGTGTAAAGACAATTGAAAGTTTTTCACCCGGAAATCTATAAAATTTTTAATTTTATGGGTACATTATTTTGTATAAATTTTGCCTTCTCCAACAGGGGTTTCCACCTTATTGCAGGGAGTACTCTACATATTTTAAAAATTTTATCAAAGAACACACAGTCCTATAACTTTTTGTTAACAAATTGTGGATGTACTAAACTCTTAAACAAATGGAAGTAATATTTGACCAGCAACATAAATAAAGCTGAGTATCTAACGTTTACTCAAAATCCTTTAAGTATTTCTGCCATGACCTAAATATGAACATTTTGTTTGTACAATTACTAACGTCGCCCTAAATTTTGCGAAAAACCCACTCCTCTTATTCTTCTTTGGAATAAAACGCTTGGACAGCTAATTTTAAGTAAACATAAATGTGACATCACAACAATTCTTTACCGCAAAACATTTACATACATTTTCATATATTATTATCTTTAAAAATTCAAGGGCAAGTTACATTTTAATACTGACCGGCTAAAAGAGAATATATTTAAAAGTTATTTAACACAATTATTATTATTATTTATCCTTTTTTTGCACCCATTAATATTCGTCCTCTTATCCTCCAAGAGACTTCTCTTTAGTCCTTTAATTGCTAAATAAATTATATTATTGTCGTGTTTCGTTTGTTAAATTAGCTTACAGATTCTTTAGAAAGTAATACATGTATGGGATAAGAATTAATATTAAACAATAAATCTTACCTTCAGAAACAAAAAGAAAGAGAGTCACTAGATGAACTAACATGACGATGAATCCTATGATACTGTCACTATTAACCGACAACCAAAACAAACAACTTCTTTAAAGAGGAGTTCACATAAAAATGTTCGTTATAATTCGATGAGAAAATAAGACGAAGTCGCAGGACAAAAAAGTTTGATGATGTTTGCAATTGTGGTTACATAACGGTTCGATCTAATTTGTGGCAAATTAATCAGTAACAAAGGCATACAGTAATACAACTACATTCGTTCGATCACTTGCAACTTGCAATCATCACACAAAACCTCAAGCAACATTAAAAAGTATTCAGTCATATATGGAGTTACTCTTTTTCCACAAACATTCCTAAGGATGATCGGTACATTACATTGAGTTCCTAGTGGAATATGCGGTTACAAAAATTTATTTTTTTAACGCTGAATTAACAATTGACTATTAACATTTTTATCTTCTCATGTATTAATAAATAATTATTACACTCGGAATATTACTAAAACTAAAAACCAAGTTAATGTACATACATGTTGCAGTTTAAGTTGTAGGTACCTTAAGTGAAAGCTACACTGAAAGTGGGGCTTATAATTCAAGTAATCTTATGAATAATGTATGTGTAAAGATTGTACGGAAAATGAAAGTTTTAATCGCAATCACAAACGTGTATTTAGTTATCTGCCTGGGCATAAATGTTATGTTGAACGAAAGTTTTATTCGTAGATACATACTATCGTTGGTTAGAAAATGATGTGCCTATTGCTCGAAACATTAAAACAAAAGGTATTTACGAAAGTGGGTTACAATTACATTTTACCTATACCGTAAACGTGAAAGGTTTACGCATTGATAAACTGTAAATTAGCTGAAGGAATATTATTGGCTAACCATGGCCCAGAATTTGGAATTAACACGAAATTTGAATATATACCATGTACCTATTTTCACTTAATTTTTATTTCATGTACAGGAAGTTGTTTGAAAATATTATTAATAAAGTAATTATCCGGAAAATCCGTCAGTTAGTTGCAAACAAATTTCCTCAGTTATTATTTTGCTTTTCCGAAGAACTTTTTTAAAATGAACCGTCAAATGAATATTACAGTATCTAGTAATTTTCATTTATCACTTGATAATAGACATTTAAAAAAGATAAACACTTGTTTTGAAAAAAATGTTTTCGCTAGTATTCACAAAATTAAATTTAGAAAAGTTTGCTTGTAGCGCCTTTATCTTTTTTAAATCCTTTCCTATGGATAACAGTAAACATCCTTAAAAAAAATAATTTTCATTCGTTCAACCCTCGTACTGTATAATTTGCCACAAAAACACACTTATTAACACACTCACTCCGCTAAATAATTATAAATAACAAAAAAAATATATCTAATAAAACTCGACAGTATAACACTACTATTACCATCAGGACGTGCGTCAGGACCGGCAAGAAGTTTAGTTTTCTCTAATAGACCGAACCGATCCGGACTTGAAACTGCCGACGTTTCAAAGAAGAAATCCGGGCATGAAGGCGGGAACCTGCGGGCGGACCGTCAAAACGCACGCCCACCACAACCCTGCAGACCTGCGGGGTTACAGGATAATAAAGGATCACGAAGCAGCAGGAAACAACACCGTTCTCGCAGGACTACAGCATCGCGTAACGGACAATGCAACGCACAACGAGCTCGCGATTTTATGACTGGACCAGCTCAACCGTCTGTAGCACACCAATTTTACCATTAGTCCAGGACGAGGAAATTTTCCTAACACACAACGCATTTAAAATGATGTATCAAGGGGCGAGCTTAGACCATGCAAGTTTGTCGCATCCATATAACCACATATGCGAATCGCATGGTCAAAAATTACAGCCGGACCGGAAAATATATTTAAAATGCAGAGAAAACTCCGTAGAACGCAGTGCCGTATTTATGTTCAGTGCCACCCCAGGCTAATTAAGCCTGGCTGCTCCTACCATCAGCATTTCTTCTCATCCTTGTATTAGCTATAATAACACAGTTGCTACAAAAGACATTGATTTGATTTTTTCAGGAATTTTCTGGTACGAAAAAATTTAATTAAAACCGAAAACTTTAAAGTTCACGTCAAACTCCTTTCTGTTGATAGCTCACCTAACGAATTTAGTAGCGTTTTTGCAAGGCAATTACAGAGATAGTTCTTAGGGTTCCCTACCTCAAAAGGAAAAAAGGAATCCTTACAGGATCACTTCGTTTTTCCTCTGTCTATCTGTCTGTCTGTCAAGACCCCTTTTCTCAGGAAGGCGTAGAGATGTCAAGTTGAAATTAATAATCAAATAACCAAATACTCAAGTCTGCAATCCCTTGCAGCTGTAAAAAAATTAAACTTCTAAGTCAACGCTTTCGCAAGGGAATCAAACCCTATAGGTCATTTCCCGTTGACCTACAATAATGAAATTTAACAAAAAAGCAATGTATTATAACACACCTAAGGCTGATAATTCGCAAACCGTAAATTTGTAGTTATAACACAAAAATAATTATTAAAACTTGACCAGTCATCCTACGTTTGTTTCACTGTTAAGCGTAAAAATACAATGAAAGAAAATTAAATTAGAGATTCATACTAATATTTGTTTAGAAAAGCTCACTTTATAAGAATGGCTTTACAATATTAATTAAAAATAAAAAATTTATATTTAAGGTATGAATAAATATGTTCTATTAACTCCACAATATAATTAAATTTTTAATATTTAATTTCTGCTCTTTAGTAGATATTTTTTCAAGTGTAAAATGTTTGTTAACGTAAACGACACACCAAAACTTTTAAAGCTTGTGCTCAGGGGCGGCTTTTGAAGGTGGCGAGCAGGGCAACAACTTGGAGCCTCACACATTCGAGCAACAATCTAAGTACTTAGATAAATATTAGGTACTAATAATAACATCATTTTTGAATCCTTGTTTCTTTTAAGACATTAATGCACCTTAGTTTATAATGATTAATAATAATTTGTATTTATTAATTTTTGTTAATTTACAAAAGACAAACAACTCTGAATTTATTTACTTTGCTTTTCTCGTCAAGTATCATCATTAAAATTAATTCGACAGACAAGGCCCGTAAAAATCTACCCTCCTAAAATATCGCAATGGCTAAGACTGTCCCTGCTTGTACCGATACAAATTTACTGGAATATGAAATTCAAGGTTGTTAATAACGAAAACCAGGATAAAATATATGACATAACAACTTGCACGAGGGGGGCTCTATATGTACTCTCATATAGACACAAAATTTATAATTCTATCCAAAGCGAACCGGAACCTATTTCTGATATTTGTTGAAAAAAGTATTAAATCGAAAATGTAAATTAGTTTTTTAGATAATCTATACATAAGCACAGAAAATATCTCACAATTAAATAGAATGTTTGATGTGTTCACTTTTTTCTGATTAATAATTGCTGGAGCTGTTCGAGATATTGTTTCGTTACCATTAGATGAGGGCATTAATTTACACAAATTGTATTAATATCTCAGACAGTATGCAAAATTAAACTATAAATTATCGTAATAAGCAGCAACTTGAAAGCTTTGGAAAGTTTAAATGCAACTTATGAGCGAACGTTATGAAAATAAATTACGACGATTGTGTGAAACCCGCAAACTCCCAAGAAGTAATGGCTTAAACTTTAATGCAATAATAATTTAATAGTTTAATAGGATATTCCTAAACAATATTCAACTATTGCAAAGTTGGATAGATTTTATTATACGTACGTGCAATAGTACAATAATATTTAATGCTGTTATTGTTTTCACTTTTTATTAGAAGTAACTATTAAGTGAGTGAAAAGCGCTTGAAAAAAAATTTACATTACAAAAACATCTTAAGACAATAGATTTCTTCAGATCTCAACGTTCCCAAACTACTAGAATAATATTTCCGTTGTTTTCATCTGGGTTAACAGGTTATCGGCTCGTTTACGTGAACTTTTTCCTCTCCCAGATTTCCATTACTTTAACATTCATTTCTTTAAAGCCTGTCTGTACCAAAGTCAATATATAAAAAAGAAACGATATAAATCATCATTTGAAAAATACAACGTGGTATTCGTACAAATACCTTTTTGTATAAATAATCCTAATCCTAAGTAATATTATAAATGCGAATGTGTTTCTTTGTAACAATTTTACTCCTTAACTACTTAAGCTAACATCATGAAATTTTGTATACGCATTGCTGGAGGTACAGAATAGGACATAAGGTACCTTTTTATCCACAAAATATACTGTTCCTGAGGGATAGAACAACTAGTTTTGTGAGGTCGTCCAGCAGATTATAAGTAAATTGTTTTGAATTAAACTAAAATATACATATAGTACTAACTTAAATATTATTTTCAATTTTTAAATACTTTTAACCGCGGGTGAAACCTAGTAGAAAGTACAATATATATAAGTCCAATAAACGCAATTTAAAAGTTTTGAGGGATGTAGTAAGGCTTTGTTCAAAAGATTTTGAGAGTTCAGTTACTTTAGATCAGTTTCAAATTATGCATTTTCACTCGTGCAACAAAAAAAAAAAAACACGCAGAAATGTGTAATTTCTATGTTCTTTACCTGTATATGCAATTATTACTAACTATTAGGGAAGAAAATGAATGTAATTGTTATAGAAAAGTATTTTACACTTATTACGTTTTTAGTTTTTAATGTTTCTGTTTGTAAAAATTATTGTAACGAGTAAAATCCCTAATTGGATTCCTTTTAGGATTTTCGTCACTAATAAAAATAAGTTTAGAATAACAACAAACAGGAGGTTGTAGAATTTGAATTGTTATTTTAATGTTGAATAAACTTGCTGATAAAATAGCGCGACCATAATGCGATCATTTAAGATAATATACTAAAGATAATAGGTAATATGTCAAATAGCAATATTTAATTACAGTAAGCTTCCTTTCAGCACATACTTATTTATTTGGAAATATCTAATGTCTTCAAGCACGTACCCTCGTAGTGTCGCTCCATTGCAGGTATTCAAGCAACCTTTTAGCTAACTAAATGGTACTGATCTACTACGGTATCTTAAGAAATTTTGTTGAATTGTATAAAAAAGTATTTCAAGAGAGTACTTACGAAAGTATTAACTCTTTGTCTACCATTTAAGTTGTTGCATCTCTGAAACGAAGTGTTTTCGAGCACAAATTTATCTGAACGTTTTGCTCAGAATTATCGATACTACCATTTCCCAAAATATTTGGCATTCCTCCTGAAACACCCTGTATATACAAATTAACTTGCTCCCAAAAAAGGAAAGTATAATACAAGCTGTACTGATATTTACACGAATAATGAAATACTGCAACGATATGAAATAAACGTGTTTTTCTGCTTCTGAATTTAACCCACTTATTATCAAAGTTGTAGAAGCTATCCAAAAAAGTTACTCAAGACACGGCTAAATAAGTAAAATGCCTCAAGAAGAAAAAAAGAACGTCTATGAGAAACAATGAACTCTATGAGAAATACAATAAACCATAGACGATAAACTATGACAATAAACGTACATAACCCCAATTTTTCGATATATACAATTAGTATATAACTGTTAATATTTGATTAATCGAGCAATTATAATTCTATAAAATGACCTCTGGAATGCTTTATGGGGGTGATGAGATAGGGGCACTGGTTTTTGATCCAGGGCATCACTCTCTAAGGGTAGGTTATGCCCAAGAGGATACCCCAAAAGCAGAAATACCGGCAGTAATTGGTGTTGCCCCTGATGAATCCATAAAATTGGAACCTGAAGCTAAACAAGACAATAATAATGTTACTCAGTCACCCAATGGTATTTACCTCGACCTTTTTTAAATTAGCATACTCTACATGTGTTTCTATTTTAGCATGGAAATATTATATTGATACTACATTTTTATATACACCTAGGAATAAGCTGGAGCTTCATAATTACATGAGTGAAGGTATGATCGATAATTGGGATTACTTTGAGAAGATTATCGATTATTCGTATGATAAGGTAACAATATTTTATATTAAAATTTATCAAAATCATTGCTTTTTTTTTCTAGATTATACAATCTCAGTCTGAATATCATCCAGTTTTATTTTCTGAATCTCCATGGAATCAACGCCAAAAGCGTGAAAAGCTATGTGAAATTATGTTTGAAAAATACAAAGTACCTGCTTTTTATTTAGTAAAAAATGCTGCCTTAGCAGCTTTTGCAAATGGTAGATCAACTGCATTAGTAATTGATAGTGGGGCCACTCACACCTCTGCAGTCCCTGTAGTAGATGGTTATGTTCTTACTCATTTAGCTTTAAACTCATCAATAGGTAAAAAGTAACCATATCTTATTTATATGTCTAACTAATATATATTAATAGGGGGAGATTACTTAATTAGAGTAGCAAAAGAAATGTTAGAAAGTCAAAATATTGATTTGACACCTGCTGCTCTCATAGCAAGTAAGGAGGTAGTAAGGGACAAGGAAAAACCTAAATACATTAAAAAAAACTTATCATTTACTCCTACAAATAGTTGGATGGCTTATATGGTTAAGAAAACAGTTCAAGACTTTCAGCAAAGTGTTTTACAGGTAGGTAAATTTTTTTTGGTTGAATTTCTGTGATTATGTAAAATTTATTTTAACTCTGAAGGTTTCTGAAAGTCTATATGATGAAAGAATAGCTTCAAGTATTCCAGCAGTACATTATGAGTTTCCAACAGGTTATCATCAAGATTTTGGGCCAGAAAGGTTCAAACTAGCTGAAGGTCTTTTTGACCAAGCAGTTTTAGGTGCCGGATACATGGGTAAAATAATCAGCTTATGGTCTTGTACTTTTAGTATTTATCTTATTTAAATTTTAATTTTAGCTGCAACTAGTGCAAGTATGTGTGAGGTTGATATAAGACCAGCTCTATACAGTTCTGTTGTTATTACTGGCGGAAATACTTTAATTCAGGTAGGAACTATAAAGAAACCTGGTTTTTGCCAATTTGAGACGTTTTGTGTGTTGCTTTCTAGGGATTTAGTGAACGACTTAGCAAAGACCTGTCTTCACGAACACCGGGATCCATGAGACTAAAAATTATTGCTGCAAATGGTACTGTTGAAAGACGATTTGGTGCGTGGGTTGGAGGGTCTATACTCGCGTCCATTGGAACATTCCAGCAGATGTGGATGTCAGCTCAGGAATACCAGGAAGCAGGCAAATCACAAATAGATCGCAAGTGCCCTTAAAGAACTTATTCGTTACTGAAGACACACGACCTTAACAACTTACTTTTTGCAGTAACCTACCTACCACTACCATTTTTCAGTCATTCCAAAGTCAATAAGTTTGACTACATTTAGAATATTTTTTAATTAATAACATTTAAGTTTTCTTTAACTATATTGCTGTCACAAATTTTCTTTTTGTTTTTATTAAGGTGTGTATAAAAAATTTCCCTTAGTATTTTTAAGAATATTATAAAACATGAATTACCTCCAAAAAAAATATTTGACAAAATATTTACGATTTTGTATTTTTTATGTATTGTGCAGACTGATAAAAAAAATTGTATTTCATAGTAAACACTTTACTACTGCCAGTAGATTTCCTTCTCAATACAAAAATGTTCCATAAATCAAATCAGGTATTAGCATCAAAGATTACAATTTATAAAAACTTGAATACACAATCTTTAGCATATGAAAAGCCCAATTATTAGAAAAAACCTTTTACTGAGTGACGTATTTACAAAGAAAACAACTGCAGCACTGACATAAATTAAATATTCTAATTGGAATATTCTTAACATTAAGACATTGGAATACACAAAACTAAGTTTAGCAGGTTGTACAAAGAATAATAAAATGTATTACAGACTATGAATCGATTATTTTCAAGTAAGATCCGAATTGAAATTGCCTTTTTTAAAAGTAAAATAAATGGGAACCAAAGGCAATTCCATTTCAATTTAAAACTAAGTCACTGTAAATGACGAAAATCCAGAATTAAAAAAAAATGAAAAAAAGGAACAGTTCATTTACTTTTTCTTTGTGTTTTTAACTGGTGTCTTTCCTTTTGCATTACTGGAAGTCGTTTTCGCCTTCTTATTTTTAGGGCCTTCGTCTTCTTCTTCGTCTTCCTCCTTAAACAAAAAGAAAAATTTGTTACAAACACTAACACGAAAACAACTAATTCAGACCTCTTTTTCGTCGATGTCCGACAATTTTCGTTTTTGTTTGATACGGTTCTCCTGCAAAGGAGTCACATTACAAGTTTTTTGGTATATAAAAACTATTTAGTGTTTACCAAGTTATTTTGTATTTAAATAATCATAAATTTCATAATTAATAAAGTGAGGCAAAATTAACACATCTTTTCCAAAAAGAATATTTTTTTCAAATATTACCACCAGCCATATTAAAAAATGTGATAATTTACTCATGTAATGATTGCACAAACACATTCATATAAATGAGTTACTGTAAATCAAAAGCAAACTTAATGACTTTAATTTTAACTTTAGAATAGGTATTTTTGTTCTCTTAACACACATTAAAATTGGTATAAAAATGTTGTTAGGTTATATTAGATATTTGTCCACTTATTGTACATTGGAACTTAAAATAGCAAAATCATTTACTTCAAAGCACTTTACCCACTTCAAATAACACTGCACACCAAATAAAATTGCACAGCTTATAATTTGCTACTATCTACGGTACATACTTCCCATGTTAATACATCAAATTTGCAGCCTATATTTAATTAAAAAAGAAAATTTCCAATACTTACAGCTCCTTCTTCGCCTTCTTCATCATCCAGCATTTCTTCTTCCATCTCATCCATTTCATCAAATTCATCGATGGCACTACCAATAAGATGATGTCCTATAATATGCACTGGGCCTGAGCCTTGAGCCAAACTAAATGTAACAGGGGGGTCTGGGAAAGATAAATCCAATAGTACTTGATTCTGACTTCCTGATTTTAAAACTGCTACAGGAATAGTAACTGATTCTTTCCATGTCATTGCTTCTACTTGGATAACATTAACTTCGCCTTCGACAGCGTCGGCTCCTAACAAAGCTTGTTTGATGATAAGCTTGTGTCCTCCTTGTAAATCTTCGCCTCCTTTGGATTCTGGATCCCATACTTCAGATGCCTTTGCTCCTTTAAGGGTGAGAGCTAAAAAAAATAACGAAAAAGTCTAGTAATCTAGTCGACGATGCATATCAATACAAATGGCGCGCAAAACACCGGTTTCGGCGTAACGTCTTTACACTAGTAAATACACGAAAACACGAAAAATACGTTCCTTCACTCGCCAAATTATATCAGAATATTACATACATACCGTAAAAATATTCGTCTGCCATTTTTTTACGAGGGATGATGACGGATTACAAAGAAATACACGTGACAATAACCCGGCAATCCTCTCAAGGGTAGAAAGACCGAAGCGAAGCAAATGGCGGGCGGACGTTGAGAGAGCTTCTAGTTCTCACCAACCACCAACAGTAGCGTTGTCGTAGAAATACAAAAAGCTATGTTTACACGGTTTACACCTTACTAAACTACCAAAATTGCAAATACAGGGTGAATAATAAACTCTTGGTTTATAAAACCACTTTTTTTATTTAAAAAAAAATTTTAATGTTACAATTAAGGACGTGTCATTACGAAACATGTTTTAAATAAATAAATATAATAAAACAAGACAGGGAGTTGTTTCAACAAACTTTATTCAATAAAACAAATCACTCAACAATTGTTTGGAGTGTTGAGAGATTTATTTCGTTTTATTTATAAATTGTTTAAGATCGTACCCTATCAAAATATTTACCAGCATAAGTGAAGAAATACAGTTGTCATAAAGGAAATAATATTTTGATTTCTAAATACAACACTATAAAAAGGCAAATTTTAATTCCATAACATTTATAAAAATAAAACGCAATTAGTTTTCTTCTCTTATTACACAATAATAAACTGCAAGCATATCTGAAGTTTCCAGAATCAAAGATAAGATGAGTAGGATGGACACTCTGTATATCAATGACAACATGCTTTAAAGATTTTAACCTAAAACAATACATTCCGTATTGTATTTTGCCGTGGTACTGAAATTGCGTTATTCTAGACAAGAACTTTTTTAGTTCCTGAAATGTACTTAAATTTATTGTTTTACATCTGTAGTTGTAAAGGAAAAAATGAAGTGTGAACTGTGCACAGTAATAATTCTGATTCTTATGGTTTTTCCTTGTAATGAATGCCGAAATAAAGCAAAAGAAGATAGCGAAGATGAGAAATCAAATAAAGAAAATACAATTTCAGGTAAAAAACGTATATATACTCTACTGTATCCTGTTTTAAGGCAGTATTTTGTAGATAAATCCAATAGTAATGAAGATGTCGACGTCAGCAATACAAACATTATTAATTCAGTTAAATCTGCCGCTGTTTTGCAATTGCCGAAATCATCCGAAGATATTCCATCGAAACCGAAGAAAAGCCCGTCAAATTTGAAAATTCAAACAGTCGCTAAACTAAAAGAATCCTTAAAGCATATTCAAGGAGATGATGTCAAACGACCAGAAGAGATTGAGAAAATTAAAAACAGATTTAAAAAATACGAGGAGATTAAGAAAGAAATGAGCGAACTTAATTTATTTCCCAGGAGTGACTCGGAAATTATAAAACAACTTCTTGAGGACTATAAAAGTGCCACAAATGACGAAAATATTTTAACATTTATTGAAGACTTTGATTATCTCGTACACCAGTATGATAATGCTCAGGAATTTATGAACTTAAACGGTTTCAAAGAGATCATTTATCGTAACATAAATTCCACAAATCCAAAAATTCGTGCAGAAGCTTTAAAATTATTAGGATCTGCAGTACAACACAATGCCAAAGTTCAGATACATGCTTTAGAAACCGATGCTGTAAATATTTTACTAAAAGTATTGGCTATTGATTCCAACCATTTTGTAAAAATGAGAGCTGTTTTTGCATTAAGCAGTTTACTGAGAAGGTTTCCTATTGCGCAATTTAAATTCGTTGAAAACGCAGGTCTCAGTGTTTTTTCAACTTTCTTTGATAAACCCCAAGATATCAAAATTCAATTAAAAATTATTACTTTATTAAATGACCTCTTGATAGAACATCAGCATGCCAAAAATGACAGTAATGCAGTAGATTTTGTTGAAAAGACAAAACAGTATTCGTTAGTTAATTTAAACGAACGTTTAAAAAACGATAACTGGTGTCAAAAGATAGAAAATGTACTTAAAAATGTGATTTTGGTAGATGAAATGGATCACGACTCGATACAAAAGTGTTTAGAATTCATGAAATCTGTTTCAGACATTTGTGGTTCGAATTATTCGCAAAATACTTTACGTATTGTGAGAAATCTTAGAGAAATATACGAAGATTTAGTTTTTTCGGAACAGTCTGACGATTTTGGTACCGAATATTACTTAGATATGCGGAACTTGTGTGATGATGTTTTAAAAAATATCACAATGAAAGTAGTCAAAACTGAATTGTAAAAATTTAGTTATTTCTGAAAATATATTTTCATTTTGCGATGTTTACTTTTTAACTGACTTCCAAGTAATAAAAAAAAACATTGCAATGTAGCTTAGCCTATTAATGAATAAATGAACAGCAAGCAAAATATTTAACAAATAAAATCTACTAAACTCTTTTAAGATCATATTTATTGCACGTTTATGACTTACATTAATTTTTGCGTATTACCGGAGACAAGTATTATTTGTGCAAAATATCAGGACAGGATTGAGTTTGAAAACTTCTATTAGAAACGAAAAAGTTAATAGTGAACGGTGTTGTGAAAATACTTGGACGGTATTCGGGGGGATTCCCACAAGATAAATCTCCTGTCTTTACAGTTGTTTTAGATTGAATTTCTGATACTTGAACTAAATCTAAACCATCAGAATCACATGTTTTACTAATAACATCCGCTTTCTTCTCAATATGAAATTTAGAAAAGGTTGACTGATCCTTCAAAAAAACTTTATTATAGGGCCCCATAGTGAATTTCTTTAGTTCCTTGAACTTTTCGTCAGTTTTTTCTTTATCCTTTTCTATTACCTTTTTTATTTTGTTTTTATTGGTGTCTTTTATGCAAACTTCTTCGTACTTTTTTTTATTGTTTTGTTCAGTTAATGAATTTCGCTCATTGTTTTCTTTAAAATGTATTCTGGATCGATTTCGTTTATTTTGGTTGCAAATATTAATGTTGTGATATTCTGGCTGTTTCGTTTCATTATGGTAAGCAGATGTAGAAGTAGTGATTTCTGGCCTTAAACTTTGTTCAGTTGACTTTGATGTTATTCGAAAATGCGATTGTTTCTCGTTCAATATTGTTTTATTTATCGGATCTTGAACATCCGCGCATTTTGTCGGATAATATTTTAGTTTGTTGTTTAGTTTATACTTTGTTAAAACATTGTGCATTTTATTTAATTGCTCGCCCATTCTTTCGATTTCCTTTTGCAAACAAAAATTTTCGTGTAGTAAATTTCCATTTTGCTTAATTATCTTCAACAAAAGCGCAAAAAGGTATAAATATTATATTTTACAATACTTTTTATTGATATTGTTTTAGTACCTGAAGATAACGGTTATTACTTGGAGAAATGCAATTTTTAAATTCATTATTTACGACGAAATGCAATTCTTTATTTAATAAAGCTATTCTTGACTCTAGTTCTACAGCTATCTAAAAAGTACGTAAAAATGGCCGTGTTTTTACATAATACAATTGTTCCATAATTACTTTGGTTCGGTCCTCTTGTATTTTTCTAAGTCGATTTTTAAACTGAGATTTTGTAGTTTTCATTCGTAAAAATCTAATACTTAAATTATAATTCGCTTCCAAAGTTTCTCGAAGAGCGTCTTTTAACTGTTTTACTTCCGATTTACATGACTCGAGCTCTTCTTCAAGTTTTTTTACTAAAATATGACAACTTCTTTTTGAAAGTTTCCTTTTAAGTTGTCGAGCTTCGCTCATTTCTTGGGTATAAGATTCTTTTACTTCAAAATAATATTTCCGTTCATTTTCAAGCTGATTTTTTAAATCAGTACTTGAAAGTTTTTCTCTTCTTAAACTGTTAGCTAATATTTCTTTATCCTTGATTAACTTTTCCTTATCTTTGTAAAGTTTCTCTTTATCTCTCATTAATTTTGCAAGTGAAAGTTCTTTTCTTTCGGACTCCTGTTGCATTGCACTTACAGCACTCTGCAGTAATTGTACTTGTTCTTTTAAACTTTTTACTTCCAATTCTAAATTTTCTTTCATTACCGATAACTTTTGTGATTTACTTAACCGTTATTATTTTATTTGATTTCAAAAAAAAGTAATTGGAAATATTTCTTAGATTACCAGAATTTTAAAGTCTTCATTCATTGGGTTTTTGTTAACTTTACTGCTTTCTTTTGCAAAATAACTTTCTAATAATACATATACTTTTGCGTCTATTTAACATATCGCAACTAAGTCAAAAAGACAAAACTATCAACTTTACAAATCACTTTTAACCTTTGGTAAGTGACAAAATCAAATTTAAATCTTTTGGCGGGTTTACTATAGAATGAATTGAAATTTGAAATGACCAATAACAGTTTACAACTGACTATAGAACAGCTGAGTGTTGAGGTTATGGTTTTCCATCGAAAATATAACCCCAAATTTATATCAAATTTTAATTCTTAATGCAAAAGATAAAAAAGGAAAAGGCATGAATAATACGGAAGAAATTATCAAAGACGCGATAGAAGATGTTTCCTCTACAGACGATGTGAGTTTATTGGTAATAATTTTAGATACCAATCCAGGTCAACGTATTTTACGAGAGAACCCTCATACATTAACACAGATTATTGATTCAGTAATCGCTTTTGCAAATGCCCATTTATTGCAAAAAGCTCAAAATAAATTAGTAATAATGGCTTGTCATTCAAGAGCAAGGTAAAAATGATATTAATATTTTATAAAACATCTTTTACATTAGTGCTATTTTTAATAGTCAGTTTATATATCCTGGACTTGGGAAGGCCTTAGATGTCAGACAAATTGATGGGCAATACGAAGCATTTACTTTAGTTGAAAAAACTGTTAAACTTAACTTATCAAAACTTCTCAGTGAATCAATAACAGTTAGTAATGAATCTTTACTAGCTGGTGCAATAGCAATGGCTTTGTGTTATATACATAGAATACATAAGAGTAAGCCTCCAGGATGCAAAGTACTGTGATGTCAATATGCTATTATTCCTTTTCACAGTTTAAATCTTTTATAGATCAATAGTCGAATATTGGTATTAACAGCAAGTGGAGATTCTGCTTCACAATATATGAATTATATGAATGTTTTCTTTACAGCACAAAAACAAAATGTTGTTATAGATGTTTGTGCTATTGATCAGCATTTAAGTCTTTTACAGCAAGGATGTGATATAACTAATGGGATGTATCTGAAAATTCCACAACTTCAGGGATTATTACAGTACTTGTTGGTAAAGGTTTATTTCATTAGTAGATAAGCAGACCTAGTAGTCAGTTCGAAACAGCATTATGTATAAGCTGTAAAAAGCAAAGGAGAGCTAACTGACTTGTTAGGTTTTTACCCTACATTGTTTATTAAGGCTACAATTTTTTATTTTATTAAATAGATAAAAATTTTAGTGGGTATTTCTACCTGAGCCCCCCATAAGAAAAAAATTAGTATTGCCTCCTCCAGTGAAAGTAGACTATAGAGCTGCTTGTTTTTGTCATAGGGAGCTTATTGATATTGGATATGTATGTTCAGTGTGCCTTTCAAGTAAGTCCATGAAGAGTAAACAATATTAAATAAACAGAATTTTATTTTATTTTTTCAGTATTTTGCAAGTTTAGTCCTATTTGCACCACATGTCAGTAAGTTATAATAATAATGTTTTTTTGAATATCCCTTTTAACTAATTTATTTATTTTTCAGTACCGTTTTTAAAATACCTGGACCACTGGCTGTGAAGTCAAAAAAGAAAAAAATCAAGCTTTAGTGCTGTATATTTTACTGTCATACTTTAAATAGTTAATTTTATTCTTTTTTATTTACAAATAGGAAACTCCAAGTTTTGTTCTAGTTGTTTTCTTTCTTGTAAATAAAAAATTTTAATGTCATTACTATCTTTTGTGATCACACAAAACTCTGAACAAGCCAAATTTAAAAATCCAATTCCATATAAAGGCCCATTAGCATTGAAAATAGATTGCATATGTAAAACCTAAAAATTAATATTGTAAACCGGGTTTATAATGCAATTAATGTTCAGATATACTTTTTCTTCTTTGGTCAAGTACCAAATTTTTATGTACATATCCTCAGATGCTGTTATGATTAAATTTTTGAGATGGGAATAGTCTAAAGCAGTTATTTTAAGTTTATGAGCTAATACTCGTATCATTTTATCATCATTGTCATCCAATTCTAAATTGTAAATACAAAATTCTCCAGATTCGTACGCAGTTATAAGCAAATAATTTAATAAAATTTCTGTTGTTGCATATGACAATAATCTGGAATAAAGATAATGTTCACTTTTGAATGTTTGTATATGTACGGAAAACTTAAAAAAATCATCGCAGCACTTTTCAAATGACTTAATGTTTTGAGCGAGTGAAATTCGCGCCTTTAGTTATTCTTTATAAACAATTGGTCGTTTAACAAAATGTTATACCCGGGAACCCAAAGTTTTTGATATATTTTAAAATCCTTATTTTTTATTTTCCATACGTATGTATCTTGTCTTGATGTTGATACCATTAAATCATTCTGACCACTTAAAATTGTAATCTCGTCCTCATGACCATACAAACGATTGATTGTTTTAAAATTTAAGTTGTCTGATGCTGATAAAAAAACCCAAATCGTTCCAGAACTAGTTGCCACACATAGCATAGCGTCTTGCACTATACATGCGTCAGTTGTGTAGCCTGAAGCGTTTTATATTAAGTAATTTGAACCAATTTTCGCGCAAATTCACAATACTAACTTGTTTTCAGGCCATTTTCTCTACAGCAATGATAATATTGTATATCAGTTGCGTCGCTGTCGCAAATTTGTAAACCTGCGTCAGACATTATGATAAACATTGACTCTCCGTTTATTTCAAGCCATTTCACCTATAAATATTTTGGCATTTTGACCTCCGTTTGAGTATATATTGTATTAATTTTACCCTTGTTATTCGGCCTTCTCCTCTCTGATTTCCTCTGTGCAAAGGAACATATTTTGATCTCTTTTTCGTATTTAAAACGGGAATTATATTAACGAAACCGCCATGTACGAGGGTGGATTGATAAGTTTCCGGCCTGACCAAGAAAAACAAGGTTTTTAAAAATTTTTTTTTTTTATTTCTCAACATAATCTCCTCCAAGGCTGATACATTTCTCATAGCGGTGTTCCAGTCTATTAATGCCATCTCTATAGACTGATTCGTCAAGCTCCTCAAAATAACCATTTAC
>NW_020438870.1:366888-370145 GCF_000699045.2 Agrilus planipennis | reverse complement strand
CAATGGAAAATTTGTTGTTTGATTGTAGTAGGTTTACACAATAATTAAAGTGTGTGGTTGTTTTTTTTTTTAATAAAACTTTATCAATATCCATCATAATAATTTATGTTGATTTTTACAAATGTGTACATTTAAAAACCATTATTCTAGTTTTTAAATGTAAATAATAATATTAGATACCTATCTACATTTTATCAACAAATTTTAGGATTTCTTTATACTTTTTAAACTTGAGGTAGTAAGTAAAATCTACAACACTTCTTCAATTAGACTAATATTAATTTAATATTTACGTATTACATATTCTTACCAAGAGAATTTGAGGCACCACTGAAAAATATGGCAAAGAGTGAACCTACGAGGCCACCGCCCGCTGTAATTAGCTGACCTTTCGCAGCATCCCATCTTGTAAAGCCCGATTTGAGCAAAATTGCAAAATCTCCCACTTCATGGGGGATTTCGTGCACCAATATGGCAAATGTTGTAAGACAACCCAACCTTAAGGAAACCAAGAAAGCACCGCCCACTGATAACCCATGTGTAAAATTGTCTATCGCATTTGCCAATAAGTTTAGGTAACCAGTAATCTGAAAATAAATTGTTACAGTATTTTGACCCTTAGGACTTTAATCTTTTTATCATTAGTCTAGTCACATGATTAGAGAAAGATAAAATATTTATCGTAAGCTTTTATTCACATGGTTTTATTAATAGACAATTTAACAAATTATAAAAATTGTAAATGAAATCGGCGATAATTCGAAATTACAATAGAAGATAAAAATGCTTACATTTCGTTTATCAGTTACTTCAGCCTTACTCAAAAAGCTATCGTAACCTTTTATGTTGTTGTTTAGGACTTCAGGTGTTAACTTTAAAGGCTGATTCTCTATTCGTTCGCTCAATTTCGTTATTACAGAAAATAATTTTTCTGCCACCACAAATACTATTAAGCCACTGAGAAGTAATATTCCTGAATACATGGAAGGTTGTCCACCTGTAAAAGGAATAAAATAAAAATTAATGTTTTATTAATGACCAATGCGAATTATTTTTTTACCTAAATAATAAACAATAAAATAAACAAATTAGCTAATATACTCAAAATTACCGATTTCATTTATATTATATATATTTGATTTAAAAGTTTATTACAATCGCAAAAGAAAAAATTTATTTCTACTTGGTATATAGTACATTCAGAGCCTAATTATAAAATTTTTGAACAAATAATTTTTGACTTCCTTAATTTAATTTAATTAACAATTTATCTGCACAGTTAGGTATTATAATTTCAGTTTGTTTGATTAGTAGAAAAACTCGCATGTCCAAAATACACGTAAACGTTTCCATTTGATACTAATGTAGCCTTGATCTAAAATTGATAGTTAAAAAGGAAGTGATTGTGTTGCTTCTCTAGAAATACCAAACAGTATATAAAAACTCAGAAAAAGCTACTTTTGTGAATTAGCAATTAGCTAAACCACAAACGGCTATGTATACTTATGTTTTTGCAAAATGAGATTAGTCACGTTACTTAATTATATTTGACTACATTTCCAATCACTTTTCATTAAAATTTTGAAATAATTTATACATAAATAAATAAGGCAAAATATGTTTTTTTAAGATCATGATGGTCCAAACGAACTATAACTATTCAGTATTTTATTAAGTAATCAAATTGCCACCTTATATAAAAAAAATATTTCTTAGTATTTAGCTGTATTCTGTAATATTTCCCATTAAACACTAATTGCTGCATAGTTTAAGAAACGTACGTAAGCAAAAATGATAGAAAAACAACAGTGTCTTTACAAAATCATTATCAAAAGGTAAGTGGACAGATAAAAATACAAACAAAATAGGCCTTCAAAAGTACAAAAACCCACTGCAACTAACGTTATTGTATTGTTCATAATTATTTACCACCAGACTAATCGACACAACTCTATATGTTACGTTTTATTTGTTTAATTTATTTAAACTGAATATGTAATTCAAGATTCAGTTATTGACATATTTAAATATTAAATAATCAAAACATCACAAGCCCAGACGATAAAAATTTATCACAAAATATAATAAATACCATAAAAAACTATTAACAGACAGTTCTAAAAATTATTGTACGTCTTATTCATTTGTTTCTACAGGATTAATCCGAGTAGATCCCAGAAACATACATTGCATAGTATAACAGTTCTTCAATAATTACACATAAAGAACAAATGTTGGACCTGCTTATAAATATTTAGGTCACATTCTATTTTAATATCCTAACGAATTTTACAGAGCATTTTGGAAGTTTAACTAATCAGTAAAATAAATACCTACATAAATAAATAAAACAGTTAACATTGTCAAAACAATATTGATTGTCAGTGTTAGCTTTATCACTTTTCTCAAAGTGTACTGTTTCTACCCAGTAACTATTGCTATAAGAAATATAAGTACACTAAAGTAATACATATAAATAATAATGAATCACGTTGATAAAATTCCCGATCATGTGTATTAAGTGAAGAAATGTACTCATTTTTTTTGCAGACTATTATGAAAATAAAACGTCATAAGAGATCAGACTACATATCAGTACAATTATATCGATTCAATCAATTTACATGGTTACTTCAAACTTTAATATGCAACACTTGAATAAAAAAAATATTAAAGAAACTTCACGGTTTGATGAAGTTATTTAAACGTAGGTATGTACATTAATTTACGTAATTTTGAATAATACAAAAAGTTGTTAAACAATGAATAATAAAACAATTACTTCTACAACAATTTATATTTACTAATAATATAATTAGACGCAATTAAATAAAAATAAAATTAAACACCTACTTTACTATTTTTGCTAATATTAATTTGTTAACTACAAATAATTGGATTCATAAGGTAACTATCATAATCAGTTGTTATCAGTGTACTTTAATAAACGTTTTTTAATTTAGACAATAGTAGGTACGCCATCCATCAACCGCTTACAGTATCTATTTCAATTTTTAAAAATAATTTCCTTCACGATTGATTAACTCAAATAGGTTTCAATTTTTTTCCATTTGATTAATTTTTCTGTTAGTATCTAAAGTAATTTTCCAAAAGATTAAGAGCAAAACGTTTTACAGATCGTTAGATTTACACTTAGTAAATGGTCCAAAAATACAATCGAACTTCTATAATTCAAAATCTGTTCTAATTCGAATTCTTTTTGTTCCTTCGACATATTGTTTTACATTTGTTCGTAA
>NW_020438870.1:358476-363765 GCF_000699045.2 Agrilus planipennis | reverse complement strand
ATGTAATTCGTTATTGACATATTTAAATATTAAATAATCAAAACATCACAAGCCCAGACGATAAAAATTTATCACAAAATATAATAAATACCATAAAAAACTATTAACAGACAGTTCTAAAAATTATTGTACGTCTTATTCATTTGTTTCTACAGGATTAATCCGAGTAGATCCCAGAAACATACATTGCATAGTATAACAGTTCTTCAATAATTACACATAAAGAACAAATGTTGGACCTGCTTATAAATATTTAGGTCACATTCTATTTTAATATCCTAACGAATTTTACAGAGCATTTTGGAAGTTTAACTAATCAGTAAAATAAATACCTACATAAATAAATAAAACAGTTAACATTGTCAAAACAATATTGATTGTCAGTGTTAGCTTTATCACTTTTCTCAAAGTGTACTGTTTCTACCCAGTAACTATTGCTATAAGAAATATAAGTACACTAAAGTAATACATATAAATAATAATGAATCACGTTGATAAAATTCCCGATCATGTGTATTAAGTGAAGAAATGTACTCATTTTTTTTGCAGACTATTATGAAAATAAAACGTCATAAGAGATCAGACTACATATCAGTACAATTATATCGATTCAATCAATTTACATGGTTACTTCAAACTTTAATATGCAACACTTGAATAAAAAAAATATTAAAGAAACTTCACGGTTTGATGAAGTTATTTAAACGTAGGTATGTACATTAATTTACGTAATTTTGAATAATACAAAAAGTTGTTAAACAATGAATAATAAAACAATTACTTCTACAACAATTTATATTTACTAATAATATAATTAGACGCAATTAAATAAAAATAAAATTAAACACCTACTTTACTATTTTTGCTAATATTAATTTGTTAACTACAAATAATTGGATTCATAAGGTAACTATCATAATCAGTTGTTATCAGTGTACTTTAATAAACGTTTTTTAATTTAGACAATAGTAGGTACGCCATCCATCAACCGCTTACAGTATCTATTTCAATTTTTAAAAATAATTTCCTTCACGATTGATTAACTCAAATAGGTTTCAATTTTTTTCCATTTGATTAATTTTTCTGTTAGTATCTAAAGTAATTTTCCAAAAGATTAAGAGCAAAACGTTTTACAGATCGTTAGATTTACACTTAGTAAATGGTCCAAAAATACAATCGAACTTCTATAATTCAAAATCTGTTCTAATTCGAATTCTTTTTGTTCCTTCGACATATTGTTTTACATTTGTTCGTAACTCTAACTCGAATTTAACAGGGAAAAAGCTGTAAAAAAGCGGTTAGACTAGAATATATGTAAGGAAAAGACAACACGAACGAAGTGGTCTGAAATTGCAGGACTCCAAAATTAAAACGTTTGAAAGTAAAACAGAAACTTTGAAGTTTCTTTAACTCGAACATAACTGATTACGTTTAGGAAGTTCGAGTTAGGGAACTTTGTATGTTTTTATATTTCGAAATGAGAAATACGCTTTGTTACACAAATATTAATATATATTACTGATTACGGCTCATGCAAATGATAACAACAGTTATGCAACAAATAAACCATGAAAAATAAAAAACCGAGATAAGACAGCAGGGAATCTTTAAAAACAGACAATATGTTTCTACCAATACTTATCTCGAGATTAATAACAGATAATTTATTTTAAAACGCATAATTAACTCCTTCAAGCTATACGACATTTTACAATGGAAAATTTGTTGTTTGGGAAACGTTCGAGAGGAATTTGCATTGAATTCTCCTTGTCGAATTGAATAATTAGAGTTGGAGTTATATATATTTGATTTAAAAGTTTATTACAATCGCAAAAGAAAAAATTTATTTCTACTTGGTATATAGTACATTCAGAGCCTAATTATAAAATTTTTGAACAAATAATTTTTGACTTCCTTAATTTAATTTAATTAACAATTTATCTGCACAGTTAGGTATTATAATTTCAGTTTGTTTGATTAGTAGAAAAACTCGCATGTCCAAAATACACGTAAACGTTTCCATTTGATACTAATGTAGCCTTGATCTAAAATTGATAGTTAAAAAGGAAGTGATTGTGTTGCTTCTCTAGAAATACCAAACAGTATATAAAAACTCAGAAAAAGCTACTTTTGTGAATTAGCAATTAGCTAAACCACAAACGGCTATGTATACTTATGTTTTTGCAAAATGAGATTAGTCACGTTACTTAATTATATTTGACTACATTTCCAATCACTTTTCATTAAAATTTTGAAATAATTTATACATAAATAAATAAGGCAAAATATGTTTTTTTAAGATCATGATGGTCCAAACGAACTATAACTATTCAGTATTTTATTAAGTAATCAAATTGCCACCTTATATAAAAAAAATATTTCTTAGTATTTAGCTGTATTCTGTAATATTTCCCATTAAACACTAATTGCTGCATAGTTTAAGAAACGTACGTAAGCAAAAATGATAGAAAAACAACAGTGTCTTTACAAAATCATTATCAAAAGGTAAGTGGACAGATAAAAATANGGCTGAAACTATAGCTACAAGCTATCCAAGGATGGTACTATAGAATGTCACCTCAAGGTAGGCCTAGTGGCGTCATCTCTTGGTTAGGCCGGAAACTTATCAATCCACCCTCGTATTACAGCCAAACTATCGACCAAAATAAACTCATCTCTTTTAAATAACGCTAAGTTTTGATTTATCGGCCACGCATTTGTAGCTAGTTTAAGGTCTTTTGTTGAATCGTATTCATAAGTAATTGATTCCATCATTTAATTATTGTCAAATTCTTTATAATAGCCTTCCTGATAACTATTGCACAATGGGTAAACAAACCACATGACCAACCGTGAATTCAAATAAATGCGTATACTTGATATCCTGTACTATTAAAACCTTTGTTAATTTTTTCAAAGCACCATAAATAGTCAGTAATTACTAAATTGTAGCTAAAATTTCTATATGGGCGCATCACGCAAAAATTACTAAATAAATTTTGAACAATTCTTTTTAGTTTTATTCCAGTACCACGCTATTCTATTTAATATCAAGTTATTAAAGTGTGTGCGTGTTCTCTTACGTCACTTACTCTCTGTTCCTGTGGGAGAGGAGTAGAGACGCGAGGTGCATCTGCAGGAGAGGGAGCAAGTTTCTACATCTACCTCATTATAAAGTACGCGAAAGTTACTAGAGACTATTTTAGAGTTCTGTATCTGCATGCGAAGTTGCGAAAATCAGCTAGTCAATAAACAAAAATGATTTTAAAGCTTATTTATTCATTTAAGAAAATATAAGGTCACTTCTTAAGTACTACTATACAATATGGCATATATGCAGCCTTTCTAGGTTTATGTACAAGAGAGTTTTACGTAGAAATTACTACTGTTACAAAAAGATATTAACAATTTATGAGACGAGATATCACTTATTGAACTTTTGAAATAGATTCTACAAGTTTGGATACTTTTTTTTGCCAAAATTCTACAGAAAATACTGATAAAAATTGTGAATGTAATAAAAGAAACAATAACCGCCTCTTTACAATTCACAATATTTACATATTAAAATTGAAAACTTTACAATCATAAGTGTTACCTACTTATCTATTTTAAAAACACAGGATTAAAAATTTGTGCTGTATCTACAAATACAGAATAATTAACACATATTTATAACTTTCTTATTATTAACAGTTAAAATAAAATGGCAGTAAAAGGGATGATTTGAGGGAGAGTGATATTCGGAAATAGATTTCCTGTAATTGGTAAAGGAATTGTTACATACATATATGCATACTTTTCTTAAAGAAATGATACATCTAGTTTTAAGTGCACCAATTATAAGATGCAACTGATGTAGTCATCAAGTTAATTTTATTCTTTTTTATTTACAAATAGGAAACTCCAAGTTTTGTTCTAGTTGTTTTCTTTCTTGTAAATAAAAAATTTTAATGTCATTACTATCTTTTGTGATCACACAAAACTCTGAACAAGCCAAATTTAAAAATCCAATTCCATATAAAGGCCCATTAGCATTGAAAATAGATTGCATATGTAAAACCTAAAAATTAATATTGTAAACCGGGTTTATAATGCAATTAATGTTCAGATATACTTTTTCTTCTTTGGTCAAGTACCAAATTTTTATGTACATATCCTCAGATGCTGTTATGATTAAATTTTTGAGATGGGAATAGTCTAAAGCAGTTATTTTAAGTTTATGAGCTAATACTCGTATCATTTTATCATCATTGTCATCCAATTCTAAATTGTAAATACAAAATTCTCCAGATTCGTACGCAGTTATAAGCAAATAATTTAATAAAATTTCTGTTGTTGCATATGACAATAATCTGGAATAAAGATAATGTTCACTTTTGAATGTTTGTATATGTACGGAAAACTTAAAAAAATCATCGCAGCACTTTTCAAATGACTTAATGTTTTGAGCGAGTGAAATTCGCGCCTTTAGTTATTCTTTATAAACAATTGGTCGTTTAACAAAATGTTATACCCGGGAACCCAAAGTTTTTGATATATTTTAAAATCCTTATTTTTTATTTTCCATACGTATGTATCTTGTCTTGATGTTGATACCATTAAATCATTCTGACCACTTAAAATTGTAATCTCGTCCTCATGACCATACAAACGATTGATTGTTTTAAAATTTAAGTTGTCTGATGCTGATAAAAAAACCCAAATCGTTCCAGAACTAGTTGCCACACATAGCATAGCGTCTTGCACTATACATGCGTCAGTTGTGTAGCCTGAAGCGTTTTATATTAAGTAATTTGAACCAATTTTCGCGCAAATTCACAATACTAACTTGTTTTCAGGCCATTTTCTCTACAGCAATGATAATATTGTATATCAGTTGCGTCGCTGTCGCAAATTTGTAAACCTGCGTCAGACATTATGATAAACATTGACTCTCCGTTTATTTCAAGCCATTTCACCTATAAATATTTTGGCATTTTGACCTCCGTTTGAGTATATATTGTATTAATTTTACCCTTGTTATTCGGCCTTCTCCTCTCTGATTTCCTCTGTGCAAAGGAACATATTTTGATCTCTTTTTCGTATTTAAAACGGGAATTATATTAACGAAACCGCCATGTACGAGGGTGGATTGATAAGTTTCCGGCCTGACCAAGAAAAACAAGGTTTTTAAAAATTTTTTTTTTTTATTTCTCAACATAATCTCCTCCAAGGCTGATACATTTCTCATAGCGGTGTTCCAGTCTATTAATGCCATCTCTATAGACTGATTCGTCAAGCTCCTCA
>NW_020438870.1:345613-353070 GCF_000699045.2 Agrilus planipennis | reverse complement strand
ATGTAATTCGTTATTGACATATTTAAATATTAAATAATCAAAACATCACAAGCCCAGACGATAAAAATTTATCACAAAATATAATAAATACCATAAAAAACTATTAACAGACAGTTCTAAAAATTATTGTACGTCTTATTCATTTGTTTCTACAGGATTAATCCGAGTAGATCCCAGAAACATACATTGCATAGTATAACAGTTCTTCAATAATTACACATAAAGAACAAATGTTGGACCTGCTTATAAATATTTAGGTCACATTCTATTTTAATATCCTAACGAATTTTACAGAGCATTTTGGAAGTTTAACTAATCAGTAAAATAAATACCTACATAAATAAATAAAACAGTTAACATTGTCAAAACAATATTGATTGTCAGTGTTAGCTTTATCACTTTTCTCAAAGTGTACTGTTTCTACCCAGTAACTATTGCTATAAGAAATATAAGTACACTAAAGTAATACATATAAATAATAATGAATCACGTTGATAAAATTCCCGATCATGTGTATTAAGTGAAGAAATGTACTCATTTTTTTTGCAGACTATTATGAAAATAAAACGTCATAAGAGATCAGACTACATATCAGTACAATTATATCGATTCAATCAATTTACATGGTTACTTCAAACTTTAATATGCAACACTTGAATAAAAAAAATATTAAAGAAACTTCACGGTTTGATGAAGTTATTTAAACGTAGGTATGTACATTAATTTACGTAATTTTGAATAATACAAAAAGTTGTTAAACAATGAATAATAAAACAATTACTTCTACAACAATTTATATTTACTAATAATATAATTAGACGCAATTAAATAAAAATAAAATTAAACACCTACTTTACTATTTTTGCTAATATTAATTTGTTAACTACAAATAATTGGATTCATAAGGTAACTATCATAATCAGTTGTTATCAGTGTACTTTAATAAACGTTTTTTAATTTAGACAATAGTAGGTACGCCATCCATCAACCGCTTACAGTATCTATTTCAATTTTTAAAAATAATTTCCTTCACGATTGATTAACTCAAATAGGTTTCAATTTTTTTCCATTTGATTAATTTTTCTGTTAGTATCTAAAGTAATTTTCCAAAAGATTAAGAGCAAAACGTTTTACAGATCGTTAGATTTACACTTAGTAAATGGTCCAAAAATACAATCGAACTTCTATAATTCAAAATCTGTTCTAATTCGAATTCTTTTTGTTCCTTCGACATATTGTTTTACATTTGTTCGTAACTCTAACTCGAATTTAACAGGGAAAAAGCTGTAAAAAAGCGGTTAGACTAGAATATATGTAAGGAAAAGACAACACGAACGAAGTGGTCTGAAATTGCAGGACTCCAAAATTAAAACGTTTGAAAGTAAAACAGAAACTTTGAAGTTTCTTTAACTCGAACATAACTGATTACGTTTAGGAAGTTCGAGTTAGGGAACTTTGTATGTTTTTATATTTCGAAATGAGAAATACGCTTTGTTACACAAATATTAATATATATTACTGATTACGGCTCATGCAAATGATAACAACAGTTATGCAACAAATAAACCATGAAAAATAAAAAACCGAGATAAGACAGCAGGGAATCTTTAAAAACAGACAATATGTTTCTACCAATACTTATCTCGAGATTAATAACAGATAATTTATTTTAAAACGCATAATTAACTCCTTCAAGCTATACGACATTTTACAATGGAAAATTTGTTGTTTGGGAAACGTTCGAGAGGAATTTGCATTGAATTCTCCTTGTCGAATTGAATAATTAGAGTTGGAGTGATACAACACTTGTCTATTATCTATTGTGTTTCAATTTAAATTTCTACAATGATTTAGAGTGGCAAAATGAGAGAATAATAAAAGCTGCAGCGAGAACAGATTTAATACGAACTTTTATTAACAATTAGGTAACTCTTATTCTGTGTCCCAATTTATTATTTATTGTATAACAATTATGCACATCTATCTACTGGTAAATTAAAAGTAATTTTATCATAAACTGGATTCGCTATAATAATCACAAATAAAAACAATCTTTGTTTGTTTTTAATACTGTATTGTCTCTGTAAAATAATTAAATTGCAAGCGATACATAAATTGCGCATTAAGTTTATCATGTTCCATTGACCTTCAACCTCTTTTCCGCATACTGAGAATGAGTAAAAAATTATTGTTCAAAAAGCCCATCGTTTGTTTTTAATAATTAATATTAATAGACAAATGCATTGTGTATAGATATATGTAGAACACATGTAATTCTGCAATAATCAATTATTTATGAGAAACATTGAACGCACATGTGTATCGTATATTAGTCATTAAAAAACCTATCGCTGCATACAAAACACGAATAATATGCAATGCTTGGAAAAATTGCGAAACAGTTGAACTAAGAAAAAACCAATTAACAGTTGTTCTTCTTACTTCAAAAAGAATGTACAATTTAACACAGTCTTACGAAAAATTACAAAAGATTTCTATTTCTCTAGAGAATTTACTTTCTGTAAGTTATACATCAATCAGAGATGCACCGGATAGTGCCTTTTATCGGGTACAGGGTAATTAACCGCGTATCTACAAGACATTAATAAACCTGCAGGGTACGCGGTAGTGACATCACTTCAGCATATGTGTAATGTACTTTAGTGTAAAATTATTTAAATATACGTACTATTTTAATGTTAATGTAAAATATATATTATTGTGAATGTCCATTATTAGTGAATGTTAAGATGGACTGGTGTATGTCGGCATTCACCAATTTTAATGGTTTAGGCTCGAATTGCAACTGCAAAGCTTCTAGCGTTCTAGGTAGTTCTAAGTGATAAAGCACTTAATTCTAATAACCAGTGATATGTTAAAGCATTAAAAACTGTCTGTAAGTTATTGATTACCTAGTCGATATTGCTGATTGCATTACTGATTTTGATTAATAAACAATTTTTCTCTATATTTATGATTTAAGTTATTGTGACAATTTGTGTTTTCATTTTTATATCTGCCAATCATTGACAGTAACAATTTAAACACAACGAAGGTAATTGAGATTAACCATGATGTTAACGTATTTTTACAATATATTTTTACATAAAATAAAATTACTGTTTTTGTTGACTTACCATTCTTGGCAGCGTCATTGGCCCATATTTCTGGTAAAGAGTGCAAAAATACATCACCAAGCAAGCCTCCCACAGCAAAACTCAATAAGGTTTTCAGAAGATTTGCGCTTTCTGTAACAAAAGAAACTCTAAATAGATCCGTGGTTTCTGTGAAAATTACTTGCTGTTATAGACTGCTCTAACTGGCAAAGTTACAGAATTAATTGCTAACAGTATTTAGGTGGTTCGCAAAAAAATTTTTGTAAATTACCTTGAAATTACGTATCAGTGTAAAATGTTATACATATATCGAGGTATTTTAATAAAAAAAAATAATACATTATAGACGACACTATCAAATATTTTGTAGACCGACAAATCTTGAGACAAATGTTTAATTTGAAAAACTTCTGATAATTCTCATTAACGTAAACAAAAGTTGACGTCATAGATACTCAATCTAGATAAAAAGCAAAATATAACAAATCCCAGTGCAGTGTGACTGCATACTGCTTGCGCACTTATACAATTACGTTTAACAATAAGATTCGTAGTATAAAGAAAAAACGAGGAAATTCCCGTTGAAAATAAAGGAATTCGATTTCTTTTTTAGTTGACGAAAGTTACACAACTATTTATACGGTTTAACAATAATATTGCAGTACAATGGTGCATAACTAAATAAATCTTAAGACGTAAAGGAAAACAATTTGTTGCAGATACCAAGAAACGGCTTAACGATAGTTACATGTAATTATGTAGGTAATTAATACATTTAAAGTAATGAAAAAGAATACAATACTTAATAAAATTTTCAAGTACCGGTTTAAAAAGGATATTACGAATTTAAGAAAAGAACCGGCTAGTTATGCGTGAAAATTAAATTCACCATATTGTACATAGAGTAAACAAACAAAAAAAAAGGAAAAAGTGTCTAAACAAATTTAAAAAGTGGGTGCGTACATTAGGTATACATCGAACTTACAATTCTCATTGTATTTAACAAGCGTTAAATACGATAAAAACACCGATCAAAATGATTCAAATTTTATAGTTTTTGGAACAAATGAATTGAGGTAGAATGAAAACCTATGCGACACAAATAGAAACAATCCCAACAATAAAATGTGTGATTTCTATGCTTGGCGAACTTTTTGCCTTACCTGTATAGGTAACATAGTTTATCATTTGACTTACACAGTTTCTTATTTAACAATACCAAGAACACCATCAATGAACATAAAAAAATAGTAGTCTAGACCCTAGATCACACCTGAAGACTATACAGACAGACACAAAAAAATTAAGGGGTTGTTTGCGTCTTAATAGCATTTAAATAACCATATGAATAGAAAAGCCAGTTATTTCGATATTACACACTTCAATTTTATTTATTACTTAATATGTAGAGGTACGTTATGGTTAATAGCTTACTTGGTTAGTTTGGAACAAAAAAATGGAAAACGAAGCTGATTTTTGAGAATGTCATTTTTTAAGAAAAATGATAATATAAAAAAGAAAAAACTGCATACGCATTCTCATTATTGTAAAAGAACATTCTAGAAGTCAGTTGTTAGGCAAACAGTGCCCAGCAAAATGCAATCATTCAATAATATGGTTTAGGAATCAATACAAACGAATACTAGTAGGTATGTTAAGGAACAAAAAATACCGTGAAATAAATTTGTTCCACGTCGATTTAGTCCAGTAATTTTACAGCCGCTAAATTTTTAGCATGAAATTACATAATTGCGGTGCAAGTAATCCTAAAACTACTTACCTAATTTTCATTAAAAAATTAAAGGTCCCTATAAAAGTAAAAGTGTTACTTACGCTACTTTTAAATTCCAATTTTTTTTTTTTATTTTAAATAGGTATTTAATTGTTTCATTTTCCATAAAAAGTGGACATAGGTATATTATTTAAGCTACATTATTATTGCTGTAAATTACATGTAAACTATTTGTTTACATATTTAAATTAAATTTAAATATAGGTGAATTTACGCCGGATAAATTGTTTATAAACAAAATACTAACGGTAATTGTAATGCAAATACCTGCATATATACAAAACGTAAAGATATGCGAAAACCGTTTCATGAAGATAATAGAATTAATGGATTCTAGTTAACATTGACCTAGAAGGACATTTTTGCATGTTAATTTATCAGAAAGCCCAATGTTATTCATAGTTCAAGTAAACAAAAATGTCTGTTTTTTTGTTAAAACGTAGTTGCTGTTTGAGAGCATTGCGCCCGATCTACTGTGTCGTTGCCAATCACCAAGTAAACATAACCTATACGCCGTCACATCCAAAAATGTTTTGTTTATCATTAACTTCTATATAAAAAATTATCATTATAAGTAATCTGTCTGTTCTTCTCGAAAATCAATTTTGCTCTACTAAATAAAATAAACATATTTTATTGTTGCTACTATTTACTACTGTATATAATTAGCTACATTGTACAGAACGTCAAGTACTAATTTTATATTTGTATTAAAAGTACCACTGTTACTACCACCTGATATAGTATTAATAATAGATTAGCATATATTCTCACCTCCACTTTTCAAGTTAACAGATTCATCTAAAGGAATAACTAATAGCGGGAGGACGCCGCTTAGCCCGATAAGCATAGAACCAAACATGGCCCACAACCATGGCAGATATTCGAAGGTAAAAATCCATCCAGGTACGAATTCCAGCATTAATGTTTTGTATGCAACGGGCAAACCGTCTGTTTCATTAAAGAGTTTCCACGATAACATTTCAGAACAAGCTGACATTGTCTTTTTTAATTGCTATCAGAAGATGTTCGTCAACAGCAGGGTCAAATGCACTTTTGACGCACAATGCTCCGTTAAATTCAATTATATAATTTCATACCGATTCTAATACTGTATCAATTTGACGAAAATTTAGTCAACGTTTTTTATATTCACTTTGTTTTTAAAATAAAGGAAAATGATACTGTATGTTCCATTACGTCATTGTTAAAAGCAGATAACTGCGCCACACAACTTTACTCCAACACTTATCCCACTCTTCTGCCAACGTTCTGCGAGTCTGCGTCTGGCGGATGATAATTCATTCTCCCCTCCTGTGTTTTTAAAAGACAGGAGCGGCTTTTACAAAAAGTTTTAAACTGCATATTATTAGGCATTGCGCGTTTATTAAAGATGTTCTATTTAATATAAATATCTGTCTAATCGTAAAATTAAAAACAAATTAATCAGTAGGTCAATATTATTCACGACAATTTTAATATGCAAACAGCAGGCATAGAAATAATATAGCGGCGAGTTACAAATCATAGCAGGGATATTCTGCATTCATGTAATACAACTACAATAAATGCAGTTTAAAGCTTTTAAGAAGTGGTAGTTTTTATTCAAAAGTTCTTGAAAGTTCTGTTAGATTAGGAGTTTTCAGAAAAACAAGCGATATTTTAAAACGTGGCTGAAAAATACATTCTACACGCTTCCCAAAATGTAACAAACAAAATACCCCAAAAAAATGTGCCTTATTTGTAATGCAATTACTACTAATTATTAGGAAAGCAATTTAATGTTATTGTTATAGAAAAACCTTTTTATAATTAGTACTATTTTAGTTTGTTATATTTTTTGTTTGTAAAAATTGTTCTAATGAGTGAAAAAGTTAATGAGATAGGAGTTTCATCACTAATAATAAGTAGATCACACCTGAAGACTATACAGACAGACACAAAAAAATTAAGGGGTTGTTTGCGTCTTAATAGCATTTAAATAACCATATGAATAGAAAAGCCAGTTATTTCGATATTACACACTTCAATTTTATTTATTACTTAATATGTAGAGGTACGTTATGGTTAATAGCTTACTTGGTTAGTTTGGAACAAAAAAATGGAAAACGAAGCTGATTTTTGAGAATGTCATTTTTTAAGAAAAATGATAATATAAAAAAGAAAAAACTGCATACGCATTCTCATTATTGTAAAAGAACATTCTAGAAGTCAGTTGTTAGGCAAACAGTGCCCAGCAAAATGCAATCATTCAATAATATGGTTTAGGAATCAATACAAACGAATACTAGTAGGTATGTTAAGGAACAAAAAATACCGTGAAATAAATTTGTTCCACGTCGATTTAGTCCAGTAATTTTACAGCCGCTAAATTTTTAGCATGAAATTACATAATTGCGGTGCAAGTAATCCTAAAACTACTTACCTAATTTTCATTAAAAAATTAAAGGTCCCTATAAAAGTAAAAGTGTTACTTACGCTACTTTTAAATTCCAATTTTTTTTTTTTATTTTAAATAGGTATTTAATTGTTTCATTTTCCATAAAAAG
>NW_020438870.1:322982-344634 GCF_000699045.2 Agrilus planipennis | reverse complement strand
GAAAGAATAGGAGAACAGAGGACTCTATGGAAGTCAATAAAAAATAGGCGAGATAGGTTGGTAGGACACCTTCTCAGGCATGAAGGTCTAGTCAGAGACATATTAGAAACAGAAGCAGGAGTTAGAAGGGGTAGAGGTAGACCTAGATTAGATTACTGTTCGCAAATAGTTAAGGATGTGGGCTGTTCTAGTTTAGGGAAATGCGAAGTTTAGCTGAGGATAGGAAAGGGTGGAGGTACGTGTCCAACCAGACTGACGACCTTATGATGATGATGATGAGAGATATTACAAAAAGAATAGCTTGTGTCTTCATGGTAAATTTTGAAACTCCAAAAAGATTATTGTTGTATGATGCGAAACGATAGATAAGATTAAAAAGGAGGAAGCATTAAAACAAGTAGGAGAAAAGAGGGTAATATATGTAGAAGTCAGTAAGGTTCTGCGATATGAAGAGCTAAAAATATATTAGAAGCAGAAACAGGAATGAAGAGGACAACAGGGGAAGACCTAGATTAGATTACTGCTCGCAAATATAGTTAGGAATGACACTTTTCAAAAATGACCGTAAATGGTCAAAAAAATTCACCTATTTATGTTTTAACATATTTTCTTTACGTACATTACCTACTTTTACCAGACAATGCATACTGAATTTTTGGTTAAATACTATACCTACATACGTACCCATCTTAAAAACTTGAAGTTTTGCAAAATATTGTCGCCTCAAGTAACTAGAATAACATTTTTTCTCAGAATGGGTTTGTTTACATATATTTGAATCGATCATTTGAGAAATTCCATAAATGCATTTTTGGCATTTTTGCGTTTAGAACATCAGTGTATTTTACGGGATGTAAATCAACTGTTCCGAATAAGAACCCCACAAAAGTACAACGTTCGACATGTTATTTAACAATCAAAATTTGAGTTCATTTTAGAAACCCCATAACTTCAGGACATATGAGGGTTTGTAAACGTTGAAGGGTCCCAAGAATTTTACTAGAAATTGTTTCAACGGCCTACTGTTGACGGCGAAATACTCATTGATATATAGTAATAACATAGTATGTAGGTACTTTTGTAATAATTTTTGAAATAAACATGCATACTTTAATTGTTTATATATTCATTTCATTGAAAACGCCATAACTCCAAACTAAACTCAAATTATGGCCTAATTTTCTATAAGCAGTACCAGAATTATTACAAAACTTGAGTAGACTTTAGGATAATTATTTAGAGATCAAAACCATTCGTGAAAAAAAACAAAACGCTTACCAGCAAAAACATTTCTTTTAATTCCTCATAAGTTCTTAAATGACCGATTCATTTATTCATATGAAAAAGATTATATTAATACGCAATTAAGAGCAACAGTACTTTTGCATGCATTTGGATAATTGAAGATTGCTAGATTTGCGAAAATATTTCTTAAAATTTAAATATATAAAATATTATATATACCGACTTCAGCGAAAAGCCATTTTTACAAAGATTAAGTAATGCGATAAAGATTAAATCAAAATTACCCAGAACAACTTCGATAAAAAGTGTTCCAAATGCTGGAAAGTTAATTTCTATACGCTCCAATAATTTATTACATTAGAGGAAAAACCAAATCCATAACGATGTAATTTCGTAAATATCTAATTTTAAGAAATATATGGTAAAACATTGTGTAAATCAACAAAAAACACGATATAAAGAAACGTGTAAAAAAATAATTCCTGGTATTTTAAGCGTTATCAGTATCAGTATTAAAAACTTCTATGCAAAAATATAAATTAAGAAATACTGATGCTGCATTTTATAATAAGTAAATAAACAAATGAAGATATTTTGTCTAATTATTATTTACAGATGAGAATGGCATAAATAATAATAAATGATGGCATATGTATACGAGCTTGAGATAATGACTTATTTACATATTTATTTGTATGTAGGTTAATAAAGTGGTGAATTAATTTGTAAATTAAAGCAGTGAGAATTTCTTTTTTCGAATAAATTAAGTATATTAATTTAAATAGTTGTGAATATATCTAAAAACAATTATTAATAATTAAATAAAGTACATGTTTATGGGGTTGTTACATGAATAAATGGGTAGTTAAAAAGGTCTTCAAGTTCAAAATGATTTTACACTTTTTTTTAGTTTTTAATCTTTATCTGTATTTGAAAATACGAGCTCCGCCATTGATCGTGAATTGAAGTTTATTCATGGCACGTATTTGCAACAAAACAAGAAGAAGAAGTGTAGGTACATATGTATAAATATCACGTATATGCAGGACATTTTCTTGAAAACAAAAAAGGATTAGAAAATACATATTTATGTATGTACCCACGTGTAATTATTTATTGTTTGTAATAGGCAAAGGAGAAAAAAAGAATGATGGTGTTTATCGCTGTTTTGAATCATTGTACAATAAATATTTTAATAAGCAGATAAGAATTAATATGTACTCACACAAAAAAATTACAAACCATTCAAACAAGAATACAGACATAATGTTTGTTGCCATTTCTTCCCGAAAAACAATTGTATAAGGTAAAAATCAAGCTATGTAGGGGCAAAGGTTTATACGTGTAAGACATAAATAAAGAAGCTTCCCCTAAATAGCTTGATTTTTACCTTATATAGACATAATCATAAAGAAAGATAAATTAAGAAATTTTTATGGGAAAACTCTTTTAAAAAAAAGTTTTAATTTTTAAATTTGAAAAAGTGGGCTAATTTTGCTTAACAGTGTAACTGAATTGCATAAAATTTTACTACATGCTCATAAATATTATTTTCGCATACCACATTAATTTGATAAATGTTGGGACTACCTAACAGGTAAACGACTTAGAATTAGCCGCAAACTTTACTATGAATAATCAAAATCAAGTGCTAAACAGCCACAATTCTCCACCTACACCTTAAATATTTCTGGCATCAGTGTTGGGGTCTTGTTTTATTTTTAAGTTATTTTTGGAGAATTTAGAGTATTCTCATTCTATTTCATTTCAAATGGTTCAGTCGCGGAACTTTGTTACGTAAACAGCAACTGTCGACGGCTGTTGACAATTAAAGTCGATCAATCCTTTAATGTGAAGGAATTTATTGATTTCCCGTTTTATTGGATCGATCGAATTGTGCGTCAATGTTTAGTGGGGGTGGGTTAGACGCTCAAACGGATGTTTGGGGACAATTGGCACTCGAGGGCCATCAGCTTTATGTTACTGATGGTACACCAGTTAAATCTCCTAGATTTACAACGGTATGTCTAAATCTAGTTATCGTAAAATCTATACTCAAGTTAAAAGGATCAAGGACTAATTATTGAATTAATTTTTATTATCGTACAAGTACAAGTGCATGGTCAAATTTTTCGAGTTCAAATAAAATTTGTAAAATAGTATCCAATTATTCACATTTTACTGCAAAAAAGAGGGCTAAACGTTTACTAGACTTGTACATACTTCAGCAAAAACTTAATGCTTTCCGCTTTTTTTTAAATACTCATTTCTTATAGCAGTTATTAACATGTTTTTACAGACCATCGATAAAATGCCTGACAAAGTTCTTTTGCACATATTCAGTTATTTATCGCATAGAGAAATATGCAGAATGGCACGAGTTTGCAAAAAATGGCGTATGATAGCCTACGATACCAGACTATGGAAATATGTGTCCTTAAGGCCCGAAGTGTCAGGATTACATGTCAGTTCTTTAGAATCATTACTGGCTCTTATCAGTATTAGATTTGGACCATCTCTGCGTTATATAGAATTGCCTATCGAACTCATTACGCACACTGTTTTACACGAATTGGCCAATAAATGTCCCAACTTAACGCACATGTTACTAGGTAATTCCCCGCAATATAAGTGGTAATTATTTATCATTATCATTTTATTCGGTGTTCATTTTAGATTTCTCAACTGCCATGCAGCTTCATGACTTTAGCGAATTACAGGGATTTCCTACAAAATTAAAATATTTGTGCATTTGTTTGTCCGAAGTAATTTTTATGGAGGGTTTTATGCGAAAGATCTATAACTTTATCAACGGGCTTGAAATTTTGCATTTAGTCGGCACTTACGAAAAAATGGAAGAAGAGGAAGAAGAAGTGTATGAAGTTATTAACGTTCACAAATTAAAATCTGCTACGCCCAATCTAAGAGTAATAAATCTGTATGGCATAAACTTCGTGGACGACAGTCATATAGACGCATTTAGTTCAAATTGCATTCAGGTAAATACGAAGGTTGTTACGAAAGTTGTTGTTGCCATCAAAAATTTAAAATTGATCATGGATATAAACTCGTTACAGTAAATCTGTAATTTCTGGCCAACTTCAACTAAGTAATAAAGAACATAAAATTTCTTGCAATTTATTTCAGTTAGAATGTCTGGCGGTAAACTATTGCGCGAAAGTAACAGGAACAACTTTGAAAGTTCTATTTCAAAGAAACAGACGTTTACGATGTCTACTCTTAAATGGAACAAGTAAGAATTAAAAACAGATTGCTGTTGCTGTTTGGCAATTACTAATTACTAACTGCTCTGTTGATTGATATGAAATCATAAAAAATTAGCAAAATATTACTTTTTGTATTGACTGTTTACATTTTTATACTAATCGTTTTGGTAATAAAATAGGTACTGACCTAAAATTGATTTATTTACTGAACGAAAATGGATTTAAATAATTTATTTTATTTTTTTTTTATTAAGATTATAATCGTCTTTAATAGAAAACTCTTTATCACAACAAAATAACAATTGAAATAAAAGCTTTATGTTTGGATTTCCCGAAAACAGTTATTTGTTGTTCTTAAGTTTGGATTTCCCGAAAATTTGTTGTGCTTTTTTTGTTTCTTATCAAAATATAATACTCAATGTAGCTATGTATATTTTCTTAAGGATTCAATCAATTACTACTTTTTTTACAAAATAAATTTTTTATGTTCATTACTAATTTTAAATGTGATTTTTTAAGGTTTGCAAAGTGAATATTTGTTACAAGTAGAATGGGAAAAATGCGCTCTCCAGGAACTGGATATTACAGCAACCGATCTTTCTACCGAGTGTTTAACAGATATGCTAACCAGACTACCTGGTCTACGATTTTTAAGTGCAGGACAAATTAATGGTTTCAACGATAGTGTTCTTAAGGCTTGGATGGAAAACGGCAACGTAAAAAATCTTGTAGGTATATAAAAAATTAGCATCTATTTACAAGAAACTAATAAGCAATGAAGAGACTTTGGCACATACAATTTTCAGGGTTGTTTGTTACAAACAATGCCGATAATATAATCTCATAATGTTTTTATTTTGACGGTAACTTTATCAAATTTGATACAATTTAAGTCGCAGAACATCACATTTGTGACTTCCAGATAGTGATAAATTAATTTCGAACAAAGAATATATTTCACAGATTGCATTGGATTTGGATAGTTCAGACAACTTAACTGAAGATGCCCTTTATAAATTTTTATCCAAACATGGTCACCAGCTTCAAGGACTTTGTCTGTCAGGAATGACCCATATCACTGATTCTTTATGGCAGAATGTTCTTCCTATACTTAATAATGCCAAGTAGGTGTATACATATATTACACAATTTTGAATCTTTGCTGTGAGATTTCCTCTTTAATTTATTTAATTTTCAATGCGTTTTCTACATCATCATTATTATTATTACTATTACATATCTAATGACTTGCAATAATTAATTCTAATTTTAATTACGATATAATTTAATAAGAAGAGTAGGTGGGTATTCCCTGTTATCAAAAATTGTACTCTGGTGCGATATAATCCAAGTTTTATTCTTTTAGGTCAACATACTTTCTTCATTCTGATAAACTTACACAATACATTGCACTGTATTTAAATTGTCTTGATTTTGTATTAACATTTAGTATACGCCTTTAAGAATACTAGTGATGGGGACCCAAGAGAAACTTGGTGGTAATGTATTAGTGGATCAATTAATGGACGGTATTGCCAGCAATTGTCCAAAACTCGAACGCTTAGAATTACGATGGGACCCAGATAATTTACGATTTTCTGATAAAAGCCAAAAAGCTATTGACACTTTACGAGTAAAATGCTTAAAACTAAGATGTCTTGTGATAAGGTATACCCAAAATCTGCTTGACTAATTAATAACGTATAGGTAATAAAAAAAATATTCTCCTTTTTCTAGTGACGGTCGTTACTACGAAATCGTAAAAGCAAACTTTGAAAGAGCTGACAGAATGACCGTTGTAAGAACACTCACCAACTGTAGAGTTTCCAATTATTATCTTTTGGGGAATTACCGAGAACTAATTTTTAACTAAAGTTAAATCGCATTGGATTTTTTGTATATATTCTTTTCAAGCTAAAACTGATATGCGTGTATAATTTGGAGAAATTCCTAAATTAATAACAATTTATTAAATGCAGTAAACACTCGAAACTATCCCACAAAATATGAACAACATAGCAATCATGCTAGACCGTCACATGATGTGAACAAACTACAAACGTTCGGTTATAGAAATTGATCATTAAGATCGACATTTCACTATTGCCATTTATTACCTATTAACTTCGTACAAAATTTGAAAAAGTGAACAAATCAATAATGTTGTTTTGGTTCATTCTATCGAGCGTTTACTGTAAGACAGGAGCATAAAAAAAGTTTAAAATTAATTGACGAAAGGAAATATGTATACATTTTTGGACTACAAAGGTTACCAATAGCTCAATAAATAACTGTATATAAATATAGCTTTTATAATAGACAGTGCAGTTACAATAGTAATGTACACCAGGAATGTATTTACAAACAGTAAAGAGTTGTGAAAAATTACAAAGAATTATAAATAAAGCATTATTCTAGTTTAAGTTAAATTAAACTACCTGCCCTTCGTTTAATAAAATTTATTTAAAAATTCAGAGATCACAGAAAATAAAATTGAAAAATAAACATAACTGTTTTCCATAAAAAAATCAAACATAATCACTATTGCAATAGGAATATAACCCTAACTTAGATATGTAGTGCATGCTTTTTTAATTTCAAAAAATCATTTTTCACGTTGAGGAAAATTGTAAATATACAGAGTACCATGTCGAATTGCGTTTGTTTCTTAAAAATCGACTAAACATTGAGATATTACTTGAAAATGGTGCTTATAAGTTTAATTCAATATAGATACATAAAAGAACATCATTAATTTTTTGCACAAATCTGTAACACCCTGTATACATATAATTTTTACCGTAAAAAATCAATGGGGTTAACTTTTTAGATTAAAAACAAACTTAAAAAATCTCTTCTGCTTAGGACTGTATTTAAAAATAAATCAACAGTAGTATGAAACTTCTATTATATATTATATATACAATATGTCCACAAATCGTAATCAATCTTTTTACGTTATTGTATACAAACTACAACAAGGATGAATACAAAAGTAACCCACTTCAAAAATACTGCCAAGCAGGATCACATTAAGATTTTCTCCAGTTACCTCGTTAACTTGGTCGATTAGTGGACACATTGGGAAACTTCTTTTATGTACAAAATCACAAAAAAAATCGTAGACTATCACCTATTCACTTCTTCATTTTGTAATTGCATCTGCTGCACGTGTTGAGAGCTGGTGTTCTTCTGTTCACCACATTCTACGCTATGGAGAATCTCGTGACAGAGAGGACACCTATCTTGGACGTACAACCACTTCCTCAAGCAAACACCATGGAAAAAGTGGCGACATCTCGTTATCTTAGCTGATCTCATCTCCTGATAACAAATGGCACAAACGTCGTCCAGCCTCTGGAGCTGTTCGTCATCAGCTTCTGGTAAACTTTCGATTTTATGAACTGCTGTACGTCTCTTCATAAAAACAGACCACCCTGCTCTAGCATCACACCAAATGTTAAAGTAAGCATGAATGCACATCATTACTGCTCTGATAGCACCTCCACTTTCAAATATAAGAATCCAAGCACCGTTAAAGAAGAGGAAAATACCGAAGCAGAATTCTACAGTGTTTCCAAATGCCCGAATATAATAAACATAGTCGTCCAGCTCTTCCCAAAATGTTTCCCGTCTAGCATCCATCATAAAAAGCCAATATATACATAATGAAACTCCAACTTTCACTATCACTTCTATACTGAAAGCGGATACAGCCAAAAGCCATGTAGAGGCTTCGTGATTGGACCACAAATAGTAGAGAAGTAGAACCGGAAATACAACTAGAAAGCTACAGACGAGTAAGGCTCTAAAATGCCTTTTAAGGGAAGGATTGTGAGAGGCACTAAGACTCATCAAAAGTGGATTGACGATGTTGTGAATGAAATGCAAAAGTGCAGTAAAAAGCAGGCAGAAGTTCCGGCAAAGGCGAACGAACCGTTTTTCCGGTTCAAGTCCAGTTAGACCAGTTTGTAATGCGAGTACGTAAAAGAGGATGGCAGATACTGTTCCTATACTTTTATCGTTATCGTCTTCTGTTAGTAGAACCCACTGAAAGAATTTTCCGATGTGATGGCAAATGTACGAGACGACACTGGTTATACCCAGAACGGCGGTCAATGTGTCACAACCTGATACCATTAGGTTTTTCACCAATCGAAAAGCAGGTGTAAGCTCGTCAACTTCATTCCATGTTCCGTTCATGAAGAATATTAACTGTAATACGAGATACAAGTCAGAAAATGTATAATCTTGTTAGACTCGACTCCGATAAAAAATATATTATATAAACTCATAAATACATACAAAGCAACGCAAAAGTTTTTAAAATATTATTGCAAAAATTATCGTACCGTATATTTTGTTTAATAATAATTAAAATAATAATTTAAGACAAGAACAACTTGGTTAGTTAACATCATCATTTCAATATTTTTTGTAACACTCAACAATTCATCATCCTTCACAAATCGTACACAATTAAGTAATAGTGTTACGTAAAATGAATTAATATGCATGAAATTTTTTCAGAAGTGGGACACCTTTACATCCTTTTGTGTAGATTTACGCATGTGTATATAATTATTCTATTTACTAACACGAATTAGAAAAATTAAATAGAAAATCATTAAAAAAAAGTACTGATACCTAAAAAAAACTTTCATTTGATATTTTTTTAAACGTGATGCCATATTATTTTGATAATTCAAAGGTTGTTTTCAAATTTGATACAATCATCTTCACAGCATTAATCTGATAAAAGAAACCTATCATAATTACACATGGTAATTAATTAATTAAACGAGTCTAATTTCTGAAGTGTCATTGAAAATCAACTGATCAGTGTATTTTTTACGCTTTCATTAGCAACCATTGTCCATAAAACATTTAAAATATTTTCGTTTACCAGAGCTAATAATTAATTTTCAGTATCAGAATCAGTTTTTAATCTTTATCTGTATTTGAAAATACGAGCTCCGCCATTGATCGTGAATTGAAGTTTATTCATGGCACGTATTTGCAACAAAACAAGAAGAAGAAGTGTAGGTACATATGTATAAATATCACGTATATGCAGGACATTTTCTTGAAAACAAAAAAGGATTAGAAAATACATATTTATGTATGTACCCACGTGTAATTATTTATTGTTTGTAATAGGCAAAGGAGAAAAANAATTATAGCTACTGTCTTATACGAGTGCAATTTGTATAAAAATTCGAAAATAAAAACGGTCACTAAATTTAAGACAATCTCTACAAAACATTATTTACTTAATTTAGGACACTGCCGAAGGTTTAAATAATTATTATGTAATTAATTAAGGTCGAATAGAAAAGATTGTATCGTAAAATTTGAATTAAACGAAATCTGCAATTAATGATTCGTTTAGATTTTTTATTTAAACAATCTTGTTATTGTGGTATGATTCTTATCTAGCTATGGCCGGCCTTTACTATTACGCAAGCCTTTAAATATGAAAGCAGATATTGCAAAAGTGATAAGCTTTTATCAGGCTAAAATCTTAAGAGCAAACGTCGTCAAGTACAGCAAAACGCAATTTTCTGTTTCTTTGACATTCAATTTGTTTTTTCTTTTTGTGGAAATATAGAAATATACATTTCCAATACTAGTTCCAATTAATAATTTAAGTTCATTTAAGTGCGTAAATTATAATAATACAGTTAATAAATTAATAGGTCATAATCTGGAATTTTTTCACAATATGTCAATAAAAACTACTAATAACATTATCATAGCATTAACGATGCTGCAAAAACGATGCTTCACCCATAAAAATTAAAAAATAATAAAATAACTACATAATTTCCTATTACAAAAAATAAAGATAATTATGTTTCAGGTCAGAATATTATAAATGATGAAACTGATGAAATAATTGTAAAAAATACTTTTGCTGGAACCTATATGAAAATAAACAAAAGTAAACAGTACTGGGAAATATAAAAATTAAAAAAAGAGTTAACTTATCTAATAAACAACCTAGTTTTTAGTTGATAAATATGTACTTTGCTGTTGCACAGTACAAAAAAATTGACAGTTACTTTGGTAAGAAATGTAAAACTCAAAATACAAGGTAAAGCACCAAGGTAATGGTATAATTTTGTTCTTTAAAATTAAAAACAAGTTCTTAGTGTACAAATATATGAACAAATAAAAACTTACTGCGTGTTCCAATACTCTCAAGAACCAAAATGTTCTTAAAACTTCAGGCACACTTAATCTAAGCCATTCTGCTTCAATAAGTGCAGACATTCCAAAATCAGATACAAAATTTCGAGCATGTACATAACCATTGTAAACTACTTGAATGACAGTTAAAACTGAGGCCCACAACACAAACTTCACAAGAGCAAGGGGTAGTAACGCAGCAAAAACTGGTGCATGTGTTAAAATGTTTGCTGGTATTGGTAATATTGCTAAAATTGATGGTGTCAAAAATGCAACTGGAATTAACTTCTGAACAAATGGATAACGGGGTCCAAGATGAATATTTATAAAAAGAAATGAGAATAAACTTTGCAATACATAATTCTGTAAGATAACAGTGACATAGCTTGAAGACTCATAAAGCCTGGATATATTCAATGACAGTAGATCCTCAAGGATACTGGTCTTAACTACATCTGGTTCACTTAATAATGTCATTATTGACTTCATTGTACTCAAATTTGTCCAATATGAAACAAAGACTATTCCAACAGACATAAGGTACATGTAAACAACCATCAAGTACTTTGTGCTCAGAACAAAAAGACACAATGCAGCAGCACATCCTGGAACAGAATTAATTAAATGCAGATGCAAATTCTAATAAGCCTAATAACTTTTATTATTTTAATCAAATACCATTTAGTATCTTTGAAATAAGTGAATTAACCAAAAATTTCAAACTATGGGTATTAAAAGGTTAAAGTAATTATGAGCACTTACCTAAAAAACTTAATACCAGCCTAGACAGAGAAACGATTATAAATCTGTAAAACGTTGGATCATAATGAATTGGAGTTGAATAATTTAATAAATTGTCTCCTAATTTTTGGTCGATATCTGTTAAGTCATATTCGGTGAGCTCCGACAGACCTAATCCTATTTTTAAAATTTCGTCAATTACAAACAACGGTGGCACCCTAAGTAACACCTCCACTAAATCTAGTACTTTTGTTCGGAACGACATTTCATTTCAGTCTTTGTTTTGTATGACACTGAAAATTTACTTCATATTTGTTAAATCTAAACAGGTGACATTGATGTTCGTTTTGTCAATGTTCGCAATGATCGTTATAATAGGATTCTACGAAATGGGAATGACGGAATGTAGTATAATTTATACGCCAATTGACAGATGGTGGTTAAATCGGAACAAAACGTGATGTTCATGGTATATTAATACAATATTTTTGTTTTCAAATTATTTTTTAATAAATACCGAAAATATTCCCAGAATTTATTAAAACCATAATTTCATAAAAAAAAAGGGTGAATAAATGTAATCAGAAAAACATGTATTGACTACGACTAATTAAAAATTAAGGAGGCATGTGGTGACAAATCTAGCAAAAAGTTATTACGATAGTAAACTTTAATAATTGACTAGAAATAAATAGATATACTTTCACTATTATGTAGCATATGTTCCTGCATGAAATATTTAAAATGGGAAGAATTATATTTAGTTTCCTCTGCGGGAGATTTGTTTTACTATTTTAACTTCAAAGTTGAGTAAGCAGCAGGAGATAAAGTATTGCAACCATTTGATAGACTTTTTTTATTCCAGGCGAGACAAAATAAGCATATCTCCTGCTTGTTAAGAAATATTTTACAACGGTGAACTGAAGTAAGCCGAGTATTTTAGTTCTCTCTATAATTAAAAGAAAATATTTTGTTCAAAATTTGCTTTCAATTTGAAACAAAAATTGGTTTTTTATATATATATAGATAAACATTTAACACGATCTTATATTTTTGTTAAAATATATTTTTGGTATTTGTTATTTTCAGAATTTCCTTGGCTAATAATCGAAATAAGAAACTGTGTATCACTGTGTATTTAGACACTTTCGACATGAATAATAGATTTAATCCGCCATTTTGATAACTTGGATGATTATTATATATATGTGTAAAAGTGACTAATTCAAAAAAAATGGAATTAGGCGAAATGTAATTGTTTCATGTTTAAAAAATTTGTGTGTGCGATTGAGGGCATCAACGTAAAACATTAAAAGTTAATGTGGAATAAGGTCTGTGGGATAGCTGTACTAGACAGGTGAAAACATCTAGGTATACCTGGGGGTTGATTATTATTACGAGCAATGTATGTGATAGTAAAATTTTGCGTGTGGTGGTGATAATTGAGTGAGGAATTTTGTGATATTTCTTGATAAAGATAATAGCAGAGAAAAATTGGTGTACCCGAGATGTCGATATGAAACACAGCCTTGATAACTATTTATGGGCAGACTTCATACAAAAACATTGTAAAGTACTGGTAAGGGGGCTTAAGGCAACTGAACATGTTAGTTTTGGTAATTCACTTGCGAATAAATCTGCATATGAACGATTAAGTTTATTAATTGAGGAATTAGTTTCTTCAAAATTATTTTAAAAATGCCTGCGCCACCACCTCCGCCTCCGGGTCCTCCGCCCCTATTGGGACCTCCACCTCAAATGAGTGTTGCTCCTGTAAAAAATGTAGATCGAGGAGCTCTTCTTAAATCAATTCAACAAGGGGCAAGATTGAAAAAGGCTGTCACCAATGATCGAAGTGCACCAATTATAGGTTTGTATATCAGCTAAATATTTTAATATTTATTTGAATAAAGTATGTACCTATTTGCTTTTCAATAACTTTGTGTTCATTGATTAAATAATAGTAGAGTTTAATTGCACTATCATGACTATAATTCGATTTAAAATATTTATTATGTGAAATAATAAAACAATTGGTAAAAGAGAAGTAAATTTGTAATTACAGCTATATATATGAATGAGGAAGTAAAGCTAATGTCTTAATGAAAATTATGATGAGGCAGTAGTTTAAATACCCAGTGTCATTTAAATGAAGCAATCATGTTAAACACAAGTAGATGCATATTAAAAGTATGTCATATTTCATAATCTCTTTTTCAAGATTTAATGTGACAGAACAGTTTTCATTCCAATCAATTGTATTAAACTACCTCTTAATTATGAAAGGTTGGCTTTTAATTTAATTTTCATTTTTAATGCTTCTTGCATTGCTTCATAAATAAAATATTTAAATACCATACAACTAAAATAAAAAAGAAGTGTTCAAAAATTTTTTGTTCTACATTAATGATTTTATGATCCTCAAAATATATGCTTTTCCTAACGTCATTGTTGTAAATTGTGTAAATCAGTTTCTGCTAATTAGGTCTTTAACATGCCTTATACTTTAAGTGTCTTATGTTTTATTTTGCTGCTAGAAAAGTATTATTATAAACCTTTTTAGGAAAGCAAGCTACGAATTCCAATACTTCCACTAATAATGCATCAAATATTTCTTCCACTCCAAATGGGCTTGCATTAGGAGGCCTATTTGCTGGAGGTATGCCAAAGCTTAGGCCTATTAAGCAAACAGGTAAGGTGCTTTTTATTCAAATAGAAACTGTACCCAAATAATTTATTTAGATAAAAAGAAAGTCGTCCATTTTAGAATGTACACTTCCATGAAATATTGGTTTTCTAATATACATTGTGATTAAATATCATATTAATTGTTGAACTTTATTTAAGAATTGTATTATTGATATTTATTAAATGTCAAGTCCAGTCTAATGAAATATATTTCCAAAGATGATTAAATGAAGTACCTTTATCTCTATTCTTGAAACTGCTGTACCTCTGGTTCCTCTACCAACATATATTACAAACAATATACAGTAATGGGACAACTCATTAAAAATATTCTTTAATTTTAACAAATATACACTTAAACAGTTTTATCAAGTGAATTTCTTTATCTCTGTAACAAGTGCTGTTTACAAGGGTAAATTTATTAAGTATACTTCTATTTATACCTCCTGACTTTTTGGCACACAATTCAGATTTTATTTTTAGGGAAATGCTGCTAAATTTTGTTCACTTTTATTTCTCTGGTTTTTGTTGATGTCACTTATCTTTTCGTGACCTTTAACGTTAAATTTAATTAAGAATGAGTTTTAGAGGCGAAGGTACGTCTGTTTTTATTTTATTAGAGAAATCATTCAAATCAGTGACACACGATACTTTTATTCACAAATATGCCAAAAACAGTTATGAATTTTTATTGTGTTGTAAGAAATGTTTTATTAACCAAAATTAGGAACAAAAAGTTTGAGAAACACTGATCTAAATTGTTTTGCGTAGTAGAAGTAAGTGCTGCTGTTAGGTACCTTTGGTTTGACTGTTTTAAGTAACGGAAGGAAAAAAGGGTATTCAGTTGAGGTCTTAGGTAATTATTGTGCATGAATATTATTACTTACATCCTCATTAATACTAAAACTGGACCAGTAACGTTCATATAAGAACGTCTCTTACTATACAAAAATAGTGCATAACATTATTTATCTTTTGTTCTTTTTAATTGTGTTTTACAAATTTGTAGTAGGATATTGTTTGTAAGTGTTGGCTATGTATGTTAGTTTTCTTTTCATTTAATATACTGTCTACCAGTTCATGAAACAAATGTTGGATCATTGTCTAAGGCTCTAAGGTAACGAATAGACTTAATTAGTTTAAATGTAGCATGTGTTTTTTATTTAGTGGTTTTATGTATTGTTATCTATGTACTTTTACATGTTTAAGAAGATATTGTCATACATCAATCTCAAGAAATTAAAAGTTATTTGATTTTTGTAATTGTTTGAGTTGAACACATCCAACAAATATCGATAATAAAATTCTAAAAAAATATCCATATTAAAAAATACCAACTTCTTGTAGTACTATACATACATTAAGAATTGGTTATGTATTGAGATTATTAATCGAAATTTTTTCTTTGCGTAGAGATTTTTATAATAAAGTAATTCTTAGTTATAATTAGTTTTCTTATTGATTCATTAAAATGGAGAGCATTAGCCCCATTTTTGGTTAAACCAGATTTTTCGTCAATCTTAACAAGTTTTTATTAAATTACAGGTAGCAATAATAACATTAATTCAGGTAGTAGTTCGGTTCCAAAATCTCCTGGGACACCTCAACAACAAAAGTCGTTTAGTGCTATTCAAAACGAAGTACAGTCAGCGCTGAAAAAACAAATGGCTAGCGATAGCAATAGAAATAGGGGACCTCCTCCTCCTGCACCCGTCAGGAACGTTAGCGTGAGCAAATAAATTCAACCCTTTCTATTCTTTTGTACCATTTTTGTAATTAAATTTCAGCAAAGTACCGAAAATTTAAATCGCTGTGATAATACAATGCAGACGGGTGGGACGTCGTTACATAAAAAGTCATATTCTAGTTCAAATACCACATTCAAGAGCAGTTTGCAAGCCATTAATTCTCAAATGAATTCTTTAGAGACCTCTTTAAACAAATTGCAGCCAAACGTGAGCACTTTGCATCGAAAAGCCAATAGCAGTGCCAATTTGAGTATGCTAGATTCCTCGGATCCACCCAGCTTAAGTCTTCCGGCGAAACCAGTCAACCGGAAACCAAATCTTGCTCCAAAACCGCCAATTTTAAACGGTAATCTTAAAACGTCGTCTTTCTTATTACATATTTTTTTTTGATAATAATTGAAATCTTGGTTTTATTAATTAATGATTATTTAGGAAAACCAGCAGCACCACCAAAACGGCTTATGATTAACGGTCGACCATCCGGCATCAGTCGGGCACAGAGTATGCGTAGTCCACGTACACCGTCGCCCCAAAGCCCTGAAGACAACGATGTAAATTTTCAAGCCAAATTTGGAACAGTCAGGAATATATCTTCGGCTCTAAATAAATCATTAGGACAAACTTTCACTCAGAAACCACGGCCGTCACTTAATGGTCGTCCTAGCGCGCCTCCACCTTCCGCACCTACGCAGCAAGCTCCTCCGCCTCCAATAAGCAAAACTGTTGTGGTGAAACCCCCCAATCACGCACCACCTCCTCCCCCAACGTCTATACCTCAGCCGCCCAGTCACCCCCCTCCACCACCTCCCCATCGAACTCCCCAGCCATTTAGACCACCTCCTGCAGTAAGTTGTTATATTTTTAGGAATTTACTTTCAATTTTTTGTTATTAACATAATGTAAATATATAGTAGTAGTATTATTTTAAAATCATTTCTTGTACTGAATTGAAGCATATATATATATATATTTGAAAGTGTTATATTTTTATAGGTGCCAAATAGCAATCACAGTTCGAATACTACTGCTGCGCCGCCTCCTCCCCCAAGGCATTCTTCAATGAGGGATAGTGCAGCGAGCAGAAGAATATCGCCAGTTGACTTAGAACAAAAATATAAAGAGTATTTCCACAGTATTATCGAGATACCCAATCCACCTGTTTTCAGGGGATTTCCCAAGATTTATTCGAATCGCAACGGTAAGTATCAAATACTTATATCAGTAACAGAACATTCTTTTATTTTTTAATCAACCGCAGCCTGATTTGTTTCTTTTAACTTCAGCTAGTCTTTTTTCGTTTATTTGCTTAACAGAATTTGCTTTGCATCCTGGTAAATAAGTTCTAAAAATAGAACGAGTTTATTATGAATTTAAAAAGTTTAGGAAGCTTGTTAATTTATGCTATCATATGACTAAGTTTTGATGAGGCTATAAGGTGAAATATTTAATATTTATTTTGCAGTTACTATCAGTATGTTAAACGTGTATGAAGTTTATTTCAGCCGTTCTCTTTTTGGTAAATCGGCTTGATATATTTTCACACTTGTGCCATAGATGTCTCAATAATTGTACAATCTAAAACAAAATCAAGAATTTCAATTTTTTACTTGTCGATTCTTCTATCTTTATTATTAATCTGTTGGTTATGGGGAATTTACAACTATATTTATAAGTATGCCTTGGTATCGGTCACTACAAATGATAATTATTGCTATTATTATCTTCTTGGTAGCAAATTAATTATAAGATAACAGTAACATAAGCTCGTGCTATTTATTAAAAAAGAAACAGAGGAGTGAATATATAATTAAATTAATTTTCATTTTTATTTGCCTTCAGAATCATCATGCTGAAGATATGGGATGACTGCATGGTTACTGTACACATACTTATTTATAGCAAACATATTAGCACCCCACACTTTTCTCCTTATTTTAGTGTTTTAATTATTTATTAATTTTTTGTTTATTTCCAATTTTCGATAACATTCCACTGCTTGTCTGATTTTGAATAACTAGTAATTGTAGTAAGTTTTACGCAGTTACATTTTTTTGTTTTTTTATTAATTTCTTCGTTAGCAAACGCCTGTGAATAACTAAAATGTGTTAATTTTGTTTCTTTGAAATTGCATTTATTTTTTCTGATTCATGATTGATTCACATTGATAACAAATATATTCTACTTATAAACATTCCTAAAAAGACTAATAATTAAATTAAAGAAAAAGTAAGCCTTTTAATGTAGAGTTTCATCAATGTACTGTAGACTCTTATTAATCGAAATTTTTTCTTTGCGTAGAGATTTTTATANAGTTTCATCAATGTACTGTAGACTCTATAATTTTATTTTAGTTCTGGGGGACCATTATCAACAGTAATGTTTTAATTAAGTTTCAAAACTTGCATGTAGACAATTTATCCTTAAAAGCCTTTATAGGGTTGAGGATTAAACATGGCAGTTTTTTTTGAGTGTCAGTAATATTTATTTTTGAAATTATACTTCTTTTGGCTCAATGATATTAAAATTTTAACATTCAATAGAATTTGCGTGCACAAATTTGATGAAAATTCGACAGTAGTTAGCAACATGGCTGTAAGTTAGCGAGCACGTGGTTAGTTTCGGTGGTGGCCGCTGCTCGTTGATTGGAGGGAGTTGCACTCCGTTCATTAAAGGTAGCACTGCACGGTGGTATCATTTAAATACTCAGTCGAAAATATTGTTTAAATAAATGATGATTATTATAGTATACTTACCGGCTAAATAAGTATAACATCTACTTCGCGTGCGTGACTACATGTATTAGCTTATTTAATGCTAAACGTAATAATAAAATTTGATAATTAATGTTTCGTCTTAACAACTTTTAGAAAATTACGTATGTAGGGTGTAGTGTATAAATTGTCCAGTTGTCACTTCACTGTTGAGAATAGTCCCTTATTATAAAGTTTACTGTAAATTGGCGAAATTATTCATTGAAGTATTATATTTTTAGCAGTTGAATTTTTTAATTTAAATTGTCTAAAATGAAAGTATCTATTTAAGTAGCTTACATTCAAGTGTTTACTTCTATGTATATATTTTTTATCTGTTATGTAAATATTTTTTGCTGTTTTAATTGATACATATTCTTCTTTACTTAAAAGATAGTCTTCTTAATTCCCATTCATTTGTTTGGCTGTTTCTTTGTGGATAGTCTGTAGGCATTCATATATTGCTTGATTTGTTCCGATTTTAGTTGGTAATAAGCAACAGGCACCGATGCCACCGAACCATGTGTCTTTGGGTAACCGAACATGGGATGCATCGGCGTGCTAGCTATGGCCGAAACGGGTCCCTTGACGGCCCCATTAAAATATAGGCCCCGGTCGTTCGCTTGTCCTACTACATTCGCGATTTCGACGGAGCTGTATACTGTGCAATGCATTGCGCTGACGCGCTGTGCGTGTTAAGGCTGATGTATGTATGTTGTAGGTAGTCGTAAATGTGGGAAAGGTATGGCGCAGTTTATAATTACTATTTTTTTTATCTCGAAATTTCTTTTTGATTCCCTCTTTTTTTTTAAGAAATTAGATTTCAAATCCAAACAATGAGGTATTGATTTAAACAATAATAATCCACTTACTTTTTTATAAAGTAATGATTTGCTAAAAACCTGTTTTTTCATCTCAATTTATATAATTTTTTAAATAATATTTCAGAAAGTAGGGCGTGAAATTTTCTGAGAATGTAGGAGAGAGTATGTTAACATCTAGAAAAGTTTTTTTCTTATGTTTACAATGCAATTCGTTACCTTAAATAAATTGTTTAATTGCAGCTTAGGTTTGGGTGTATAAGTAAATGAATAGCAGACACTATTGTATTTACTTGTGATAGTTTCTTATAAATAGTAGAGGTTGATAATAAAAAGACCAAGTACCAAATGGGAATCTATTGTGCCTATAATAGTGAGGGTGTATTAATGTTTCAAAATCAAATTGTTGAACCTTCTCTTGTACAATAGCCCTTAGATAATGAGTCGTTTTATAAAAAAGTATAGTAGTCTTTGTCACCATTAGGAAAGAGAAAAATAGTGAAATTTGTGAGTCTCTATTTTACATCTCATTATGTACTTATAGAAACGTGTATTGGGTTAATTTTAGATTAACTGCAGTTTAAAAGAAAAAAGAAAATAAATGTGTTTTTGATATTGATGAAATAGAGGCTTACTGTAATTACATACTCTTAACACATATCAATTTTGCAATTGTTCTATATCAGATCTGCCCACAACAAGACTGTGATGAAGGTTGTTATTAAGAACTATAATGTATTAATTGCTATTATTGTATAATATTTATTACATACTACTAAACAACACAATAGAAAAAACAATAAGAATTATTGGTATAGTTTCTATTTCTTCCCCTTATTCGAGAATCTAGAATGTGCAGAATTAAAACCAGTAAAAAAGAGTTAATTTATAAAAACTGACATTGAGAGTGAGAATACTAATTTATATAGTTAAAATAATAAATTATATAAATAATTAAAAACAAAATTATGTGCTGACACAATGATGAACTATTTACAGAAATTGACAATGTAATAAAAAGATAAATATTGCATTGTCGATTCTGCATTTCGTTTTTAAATGTGAAGTCTTTACGTCATCATATGGTTTATAATTGTCTTATTTTTTTATAATTTATTCTTTTATCTATATAATTTGTTGTACAAGTTAATGCTTTCATACCACAATAATATGTACCACTTTTACATTCCTTGTCATCTAAATGTAACGATCTTTTGACTTGACAAACGTTGAAAAAACTTACACTTAAATGCGAAACGTTAGTAAATAAAATAACTCTTTTTTATCCTACTGTATTGGATTTTGTTCTTCAATAAGAGAATTATCTGTGACATAATATAATAATTTTCTTTTTAAATAAAGGCCCTATGACTTGGCAGTTATGGGGAATTTACAACTATATTTATAAGTATGCCTTGGTATCGGTCACTACAAATGATAATTATTGCTATTATTATCTTCTTGGTAGCAAATTAATTATAAGATAACAGTAACATAAGCTCGTGCTATTTATTAAAAAAGAAACAGAGGAGTGAATATATAATTAAATTAATTTTCATTTTTATTTGCCTTCAGAATCATCATGCTGAAGATATGGGATGACTGCATGGTTACTGTACACATACTTATTTATAGCAAACATATTAGCACCCCACACTTTTCTCCTTATTTTAGTGTTTTAATTATTTATTAATTTTTTGTTTATTTCCAATTTTCGATAACATTCCACTGCTTGTCTGATTTTGAATAACTAGTAATTGTAGTAAGTTTTACGCAGTTACATTTTTTTGTTTTTTTATTAATTTCTTCGTTAGCAAACGCCTGTGAATAACTAAAATGTGTTAATTTTGTTTCTTTGAAATTGCATTTATTTTTTCTGATTCATGATTGATTCACATTGATAACAAATATATTCTACTTATAAACATTCCTAAAAAGACTAATAATTAAATTAAAGAAAAAGTAAGCCTTTTAATGTAGAGTTTCATCAATGTACTGTAGACTCTATAATTTTATTTTAGTTCTGGGGGACCATTATCAACAGTAATGTTTTAATTAAGTTTCAAAACTTGCATGTAGACAATTTATCCTTAAAAGCCTTTATAGGGTTGAGGATTAAACATGGCAGTTTTTTTTGAGTGTCAGTAATATTTATTTTTGAAATTATACTTCTTTTGGCTCAATGATATTAAAATTTTAACATTCAATAGAATTTGCGTGCACAAATTTGATGAAAATTC
>NW_020438870.1:291298-322734 GCF_000699045.2 Agrilus planipennis | reverse complement strand
TGAAATGTTCTAGATTAATAAATAATATATATAATAATATAATACAGAGTACACTCGATAGTGTGAACAAATTAAACTTCCGTTTATAGGTCGATTGGCTTTAAAAATCTAATTGATTTGCTGTTACACCATTGCCGCAAACAATCGGTATAATACATTTTTGATAGCTACATAGTTCGTTGTTTAAAAATAATTTATATTAAAGTGCATGTATTAAGAAAATGTTGGAAATACATCGAATAATACTTTTCTGTCACATGAAACTATGTAAAATATGAATGTATATCTACAGAAAGTCGATCCATTATTTCACAAATTGATTTTATTGATTAGTGCAAATACAATTGTATTTCCTGTATAAGACATGATCTAAAATACGTAATAACAGGTACATCGAACATGTTATTTAGTACCATGCATAATTACTTCAATTTCAATTATTAATCAGTTTATCCTTGAAAATTGTAATGACCAGATTGATGACCTGTCATTTTTTACACGATTGGAAAACTTTTATGGTGAATGAATGGTATTTTCTATACACTTGAATGCTAAATCTGCTAGAATTTTTGTTTTATATTGCTATAGTGTAATATTGCTGGCAAAATATTTTTTTTTCAACTCATCAGAAAGTAGGTTTCATATTACAAAAAGGAAAAGGCATATATTTATAAATAAGCACATATGTACTACATTTTTTTAATTATTTCAGCTGCAGTTATGATAATACATAAAAATTGAGGAATTACTTTATGACTATAAGTAAATTAAAAAAACATTTTTCAATGCAGGGGTTTTAAAAATACAATTTTTAGAGTGAAAAGAGAAACCTTTGTGGTTAAATGGAAATTAAAATAAAACGAGAAGCATACATGTAGCACGGTTTATGAACAGCATCCTTAAGGAATATTAGTTTAAGTGGTCCAATTTTTTAAAAATAGTATTTTATCAGGAACGAAAAAGTTATAATGATAAGCTGCAGAAGATTTATTACGTGATAACTTTAAAATTAACAATCAAACGCATAAATTGTTGAAAAGTGTAATTTTACTGCTTTCTATGTCCTTATCAGTATCCGCTTCCGCCTTTTTATTTTATTTTAGATTATGGGACGCACACCATCGTTGACCAATAGTTTCATTATTTTTAGTTGTTTAATCTTTTACCTGGTCTGTTTGAGTTTTCAGTGTTTCTTTTAGTGACCCAGGTAAGCCTATATGCGCAGGTGTACTGAACCAAGTATTACTTCACGGTCTCAACAGGCCGACGAGGTAGTTTGCGAGTCGCGCACCACATGAGAGTAGAAGCACGTCTCCAAACAATTCGCGATAAAAGATATAAGTGGTTACAGAGACAAACAGGTGGTGATATTTACGTGTGAAAATTACGCGGTACCAACCCTTCGCTTAAATAACTTTGGGAAAGCTCGAGCGAGCAGGCGTGTGTGAGTGTGTGTTTTATACGGACGATGAAAGCTAGTAACTGGAAAGTTTAGCGGTTTTGGATAGTTTAGAAACAGGTAGGATCTCTGCTGTTCTCTTATTACTGCTTTACAACGAACTTCCTGTGTGTATTCAATCTAACGTTAAAATTTCTGGTTAATACTTATATAATTAAATTCTTTTAACGGCACTTATTTATGCACTGTTCTGTTTATTTGTTTCCCATTTTCAAAAAATTTCAATGTATCTTTCATCCTTAAATAATTTATTGTGTGTAAAAAATTACCATCTTCGATACACTTTTTTTGATATGATTTAATTATAATGTGTGCCAAATAAATAGATATTTACTGAGTATTCTAAAAAGTTATTCATTATTAAAAGTATTAGATTTGTAATAATATTTATACTACACATTGCAATCGTGAAAGAATGAGTATTTTTTAACAATTACACAATTTGGCTGCATCGAAACACTCTTACTTATGTTAGCAGTTGGAAAACCGTAATATTTTCAATTCTAATATTTTTTATTTTAGCAATTTTCATCATTCGCACACTTTTAACAACACAGGTATTCATTACTTTCTTTTTTATGTAACTCAGACGAATATATAAATAATATACTACAAAAGTATATAATTTGTTGCTTTGTCGATATTTACAGTGCGTCCCGAAATCAGATTAGAAAACAAATACAATAATAGGGTTCTGCAATTTATTTAAAAAAAAATATGTGTAAAATCATTTAGATTGAAAAACCCTAAATTAAAAATCTACATTTTTTCGTGTTCTGAAGGCGATTTAAGTTAAAAAGTCAAAAGTAATTATTGAATTATTAGAGTGGTTGATACTTTTCCTTTTTTCTTTCTAAAATCGCGAATGTTACTTTAAGTTGTAGTGTAACTAATTTCCGCATGTCCCCGCGAAAATCTTTCTGCGCTTCTTCTAAAAAAATTACTATCAATAAAATGGTATAAAATTACCTTATTACTTATTATAAAAGGGACGAATTTACGTTGATGGTATCATAGGAGTGGGATTTTCTGTTTTATTGTGATCTTATCCAGAGTTTTATTAATTTTTATTGTAACGGTATATATTTTACATAATCTACCGTTTATTTGGAGAAGATCCAAGTTATTACAACTTATAGGTAATAACTACGTACCGGATGTGTTTTAGTAATGACTAAAAAAAATTTCGATTTGCAATAATGTATTAATTACTAAGTTATTATAATAAGGAGAGCGTGTCAATTGGAATTTTAATTTGCATTAGGATTACTCATAATGAAAAGAATTTACGTTGATTACTGTATGAATGAGGCTAATATTTTGTTTTATTGTTTTTATTCATTGTTATTATAACGGTGTTTTACATAATCTGTCGTTTAATACTGGAAGATCCAACTTATGTGCTGTATAATTAGGAATTAAAAGCAGGTTTTGACTAACTACATACATATTTAATACACTCAAACAGTTGTAGGTATGCATATCAATCGAAGAAAATTATTTGGAGCAATCGCTTAATAAAGTAGTTTTCTGTTTCTTTAAATGTCGATAGTTTAATTTAAATTTTAAAAAAGGTAATTATCAATATTTAAAGTAAATACTGTATAAATACGTAGATTCTATTGTATTTTATTCACTAGAAAAATATTTTGGAGTAAATAACTCCCTTATTGAAGTATTTATTAAAGAAGTGATCTTTCTAATTTTATGGAATGTAATTTATTTGTGACTGTAATATAATATTTATTTTTGTATTTTATTCATTTATGTAAATGGTAATTAAGTGAATGATGGTCAGTTTTATTACATATCTTCGCCCACTCCTGACATGTTTTTTATTACACCTATTTTGTAAATTAACTATGGACTTTCACTTATTATGCATTATTAATTCAAATATTGCTTCAGATCTGTTATTACTTCTATTTTAAAACAGGAAACCTCCATTTCTCATTAAAAAACTAGAGTAGACAGTGGGTATTTTAATAACTTCTTTTTAATTACTGGAAATATCTAGTAACCATAAAACAAAACACATATTGAACATATTTGGATTCTTGTTGTCTTTTTTGTCGTACAACATACCTATAACATACAACTTTAAAAGAGTATAAGTGCCTACTTACTCATTGATATTTTAATTAGATGGTTGTTACATAGTCCACTTACACATAAATCCAAATGTACATATATTTGTATAAGAAATGATCTCACGCGATTTTGTTTTGTACTAGAATCATTTTGACCATTCTAGGTATCTACGTAATTACATTTAGTACTAACTAAATAAGAGAAAGTTTGATCTGTCGTCATCACACGTTATTTTTGATTTATAATTAGGTATCACAATTAAAATTTTTCGCGTCCTACAACGAGGTGCTAGAAATAATCAATTCATCACTGATTGTAAAGTGGTGCTCAAAAATATTTACATAAAATTTTGTCCTGCTATTTGGTAAATTTCAGCTAATATGTGGTTTTATTTCGTAATTTATCTGAATTTTTAAAGAGAAAAATTACTGCAACAAAAACCCCCTAAATATTATAACAATAAATAATAGTTTAATTACTACGTAAACAAGGTATTTCCCTGGTGATTATCATTAGATTAATGATCCAACATAATAATTCTTATACGAGATGAAATTTGCTGAATTTTCAGCTGATCAATGGAGAACCCGGTAAAAGAATAAATGCAAGATATTAACGCATTTTTGTTTTGCGACGTTTCGTTGGCTTTCTTTGGTAATCTCTTCAGGTTATACAACACATTTCAGAACATGGACGAGATTTCGTTTAACATATCTTCATAGTCATTCTTATTTAAATATTTCTTTTACATATGTATAACTGCCTTAATGGTTGGTGAAACGGGAACAAATAAGTAATTAAAGTGAAGTTATCTTTTTTCTTGAGAAAAGACATGTGATCACATAAAATAAAATCCATTTCTCATTAAGCATGAAGATTAGTAGGAATTAAAAAATATACGATATGGTAATAATGTTTTATACGCCACCTTTTTTTAATTCAATATTACAAGAAATAACCGATGAGAATTATTAAATTAAGCAAGTATTCATTTATTATTACTAATTTCTTTTAAATATTGTGCCATAAAAAATTAGTAAAAAACGTTTGATACGTAAAAGCCTAACACAAAACTAAAACCAAGACTGCTTTTGCTCATCATTATAAAAGTTACGCAAAAAATGTACGAACATAATTCTCCCATGAATTCTAGAAACTCTTCTCTTAAAAGTTGTTTGCTGAATAATTTCTCGAAAGAAATGCTCAACAATAAAAAAAATGCATAATTAACATAGACTTTTCGCTTGTCATTCGTTAACCACAAGAATAAACGTCATTAAAATTAACGAAACTAGCAAACATTTTAAAGAGTTACTAGACCTGTGAGAGCAATAAATATGGGTAATTACATCAGACTTTACAAAAATAAATAATTAACGTAATAATCTCTGAAAAAGTATTTGCTTTCTGGAAAAATCCAAAACTTTTGTCGATTTATTCTTCAATAAAAGAAATTAATGAATGTTGGGAATAGATAAGTGGTATTTAAAAAAGATGTCTAGAGGAAAATCCAATTTAAACTTAAGGAATTTATTTATCTTCTCCATGCCTATTACGTTACTGACGATTTGAAATTTCCAAGACAACTTGAATTAGTTATGAAAGGTTGCTTCAAGGTATTGTATTATTAAGAGAAACAAAATGACAACAATCTTTTCAAGGAAATTTAACCAGAAATAAGATGCAATTTATAATTTAATTATTATAAAAAGAACTTATGTATTGCTACGATTAATAATGCGTTTATCTTACTTACATATACCTCTTAGACTAATTACGAATCCAAAATTTCAGCATGACGTACTTTTTGATTTCTTACAGTGTAAATTACAACCTTTATATTACGAGGATTATTTGTGGAGAATCTTTATTTTACCTTCATAAAATTCAATTCAAATTCAATTATTTTTGCAATTAATCGTACATTTTCCTATCATCATCATCATCATAAGGTCATTAGTCCTAAGATNAATAAAAATGTAATTTTGATTACGAAGTGCATGAGTGTATCGGTTAAGAACCTCTTACCTTGGTATATCAGGCTTCATTCTCAACCCTCAAATGAAATCGGAGACCAAAGCAAGCCATCATCTTTCGGTCTATTAAATGGAATAAAACAAATTCAGGTAAATTAAAATACAAAAATTGAATCGAATAAGCGTTTTATTCCTGTAATTCCATTTCTTTTTAATTTAAATATATGCCATTGTATGCAAAGAAACTCCCGATTGTTTTTGAGGTCGTAACTTCTTGGCACTAATTCATAATCTCGAATGTATAAAATATAACATTAGTCTTTAGAAACAGGATAACTGATAGCGCAATATTCTGGAAGTAACTGATGAGTAACATTTTTAAATATCCAGGATGTATCGTTCAATGAGAATTTTAATTATAAATCATCCTTATTCGAGATATAGAAAACAATTGGAAAAAAATGAGTAGGTCTAAATGTCTATACTGGAGTGTACAGTTGGCTGCATACTACATACATAAGTTAATAAATTTTAAGTACTACGATACTCCTAAGGGTTTCGGTTAAGTTATGGTGGGAATTGCTTTAAGCATTAAAATAGTTTTAAGTTTTTGACGAAGAGAAAATTGAATACATTGCATTATTTTTCATGAAGTCCAATCATGAAAAAGTAATAGCTGTATTTTGCACATTCAGGAAGAAATGCAATATAAAGCTGCAGAAAATTTTATTGAGTTGGCAGTACACGTGTTAAACAAAAAAATTGCATACCTAGAATATAATAATTAAAACTGAAATATTTTTACTTGATATCTGTAGAACCAGGAATTTGGACTGTGGCCATCAACTAGAATAATCGTACACTGAAAGTTATCTGCAAATAAATAGGTACTTAATTAATTAATTAATTCAGTTCTCTGTTGTATTTTGGATAATATCGTTCGCATGTATTGTATCCTGGAAATTTTCCCTTATTATTGTTACCACACGCTTGCAGATATATTTAATTGCATAAATTGGTTCTTCGTAAGCGATTGACACTTACATTTGAATATTTTATTAAACGAATCAACACATCAATTTATATTTGTTTGTAGGAAAGTTTCTTAAATGTCTGTAAATAATATCATGGCTTTTCTTTTTTTTTACTTTAAAAGCGAAGGTAAAGGCTAAAGTAGTAGATAAACCATTACGGCTATGTTGAAATTATTTTAACAACTTCACCACAATTTTTTATACTTCCAAAAAAGTCCTTGGAGGTCCACTTGAAGACTAACTGTGAGACGTTTTATAGTATTTCAAGGAATGCCAATATGCCTGCTAACAATAATTCGTTTAAATGTGGTCAAAGAGACCATTCATTGCAGTCGTTATTTATAATATAATGCACTATTATTTTACAAAAAACATGTTGTGTTTCTACGAAACCATTCTTTTGTACAATTTTGGTTTTATGATTGTAGGAATTTTACTGTTTGTTGGTTTTAATTTTAAGCTTGTTTATTTTTAATTAATTACCTGAATTATAACGAGTGTGGTTCTTTCGACGTTTTTTTCAGTTATATCTGACGTACGATATGATGTGTAATGCAGAGCTTTACATAACATGTATTACGTTTTAATAGATTTGCATAAACAAAAATTTAGCTTAATGCTCTCTATTTGCCCAATATATTACATTTAAACATTTTATAAGTAGTTATTATTTGAATAGTAGAAACGAAGAACCCAAACTGCTAATTACTTCCTAAACTTAGTTTATTTTTTAATTCATACCTTATGCAATTTTATGTATCTTATGCATATTCGTATTAATAATAACAATAACAATAATTAACTAAATTATAACAAAAAAGCTGGGAAGAAATATCAAGCGTACACATAAAATTGTGGGCTTTAACAAAGTGTATTAAGAAAAAGTGTGGACATTAATTTTGATGTTTGTAAAAACATACATGCGAATTTACACTATTATTTAAATACAAATTTACAGATTTGCTATTATTAATTTCCAATTTGTAACCACTCAGTGTTGTTATTAGGAACTCCTCTTATTGAGAATAATTAAAAATACAGACGTTCAAACAATATTTTTATTGTAAACCCATAATAATTACTTCATAACATAGTGGCTACATCAAATTATGATTTTCATTGAAAGATTGATTGGCTCACTTAATTTGAAGTAGTTTGTGTTTCGTTTAAATGAATCATTAATCTGTTAAGAACAAACAAAGTTTACCATCTTACAGAACTGTACAAATATCTAAAGGAGTTACAGGCTGGGATTTGGTGTCATGCTTTCGTTTCCGATTACATTCATAACGCCCTTTTTGAGGATTGATTAATTATTTATCCCAAGAGGATAAAGATAAAATTGTTCTCGTCCGAACTTTTCACATTTCAAGATTAAAGATGCATGCCAAGCTTTTGGTAGGGATAGTATAATGAAAACTTAAATTCTTCTCATCGGCATGTAGTATGAGAATACAGAATTCATTAATTTTTGATACGGGTTAAATTAGCTCCTCGAGCCTTCTGTGCCACAGCGAATTACATCTCTCCAATCAGTAGGACCTTAAATTTACTTTAAAAGTATTGTTTGTTAAAATAGAAAACAACGTAATATATCGTAAAGGCACGAAACGTTTTTCACAAATAAAAATGTAATTTTGATTACGAAGTGCATGAGTGTATCGGTTAAGAACCTCTTACCTTGGTATATCAGGCTTCATTCTCAACCCTCAAATGAAATCGGAGACCAAAGCAAGCCATCATCTTTCGGTCTATTAAATGGAATAAAACAAATTCAGGTAAATTAAAATACAAAAATTGAATCGAATAAGCGTTTTATTCCTGTAATTCCATTTCTTTTTAATTTAAATATATGCCATTGTATGCAAAGAAACTCCCGATTGTTTTTGAGGTCGTAACTTCTTGGCACTAATTCATAATCTCGAATGTATAAAATATAACATTAGTCTTTAGAAACAGGATAACTGATAGCGCAATATTCTGGAAGTAACTGATGAGTAACATTTTTAAATATCCAGGATGTATCGTTCAATGAGAATTTTAATTATAAATCATCCTTATTCGAGATATAGAAAACAATTGGAAAAAAATGAGTAGGTCTAAATGTCTATACTGGAGTGTACAGTTGGCTGCATACTACATACATAAGTTAATAAATTTTAAGTACTACGATACTCCTAAGGGTTTCGGTTAAGTTATGGTGGGAATTGCTTTGATGTGCTGTACACCACCGACAAAGGTATATTCCCATATTCACCTAAAAAGACTGGGTAGGTATTATATAATATTAAAACAATATTGATGTGCGTTAACCAATAAGTTTCTTGAAACTATTATTAGTTAAATTATTTATACCTGTGTACATTTACGAAGAAACCGCTCTGTCTTTAAACCTTTTTATGTAAATCAATAAGTACAGAAGAAAAAAGTAGAAGAAATCAATGATATAATTCTCTGATAATGATTCTTAATAAGTTAATTTTATTTTATGATGTTATTAAGGAAGCGAATGGGAAATATAAAGAAATAACCTTTGTGTATTTCATTCGTCCTGTCTCTAACAGTAAATAGGCATCCATTTGATTAAAAAATTCACTGCTTGTCTTCAATGAGATTCAATGAGAAATGATTGGACAAAGCTCTTATCTTGTTCCATGTAATAATGGTCAATTAAAGTTTCTGTATTGAATTTTACAAGCGTGCAATCTCGATGAGATTATGTACTCAAATAAGAAGCAATTGAAGTAATAGTTGATTATTATTTACGTTTCTTCTACTACAGTGCGATTCACATTCTTAAAAATGCTGCTATATTCTATAACCAAATAATAATTTTATGATCATGGCATAATTCTCTTTCAAAGGTGTTAAAGATTAATCTCAACAAATTCTGATGTATTTTGATTTGTCTCGCTGTCATTTATTTAAAATTTATGATTGAAGTAGCAAAAGAAGATGAAGCTCTTAGGAAATCTTAAATTCTCGAGACACAAATATCTGGCTATTTCTTTTTGTAGATGTATATTATTGTCCATTATTTATAATTAGTGTGAATTAAAGCCAAAAGGAGTTAACAATCATTTATTTTTTAAAAAAATAACCGCTTTAATGCATATGTTTTTGTTTTAATAGCCAGAAATTTTGCTGGGTGTATACCGAAAAGTTAAGGAAAAACATATTTTTTCATAGTTTTAAGTTCTTGTTGATGTAGCATTTAACAGTACGTTAATTGTGATATTAATGGTACGATAATCTTCTTTTATTACAAGTTAATTACACAAGCTTTTTTTGTAGAATTATTATAGCATTGCTTTTCACAATAGTTTACGAATATTTAGTTATTATTTCCTTTTATTGAATATCTTTAAATCCCCTGTCGTGAACCGATAGCAAGCGGTTGATTATTAAAATCATTTAAATTATAAAAAAAATATTTTCTTGATTCAAAAAAGACGAGCTATTCTTACAAAAAGTTTTTTCTTCTTTACAATATACGATAACGTTACCATAGCATTATTTGCAATCTGTTATTAAAGTTATATAGCAATTTATTGTATTGCGACTCCTGTTGATTAATATTTAATACTGGAAATGGTTTAAAGTAGTTAGAAAATATATACCTTTTAATACTTTATACTTTATACTCATTACGTTGCCGTAATATTATTGTTTATTTCCAGTTAAAAAAAATAATAAGAACATATACGATAACGTATGGTATAGAAATTTCTATTTTAAAGGTATATTTATAAATACTTAAATACAATCTACAGTCGCTATTGGCATTTGGGGCTGTTGGTATCTACACACTGTTAATTNTTAATAATAATACGTAATTTCTATCATCCATTCCTAATTCCCAAACTTTTTCCAAATTTTCCGGAATTTCCCGATCGAATTTTAGAACCATATATAAAAGTAACCTTTTTTAAAAAATTGACGACGCTATTGGTATTCTCACACATTAAGTTCGATAACCTGGTCATTAAAGATGAATTAAATATTTTACGACTAATCTTTTTTTATGCCGCATCATCATATTTCCGGAAAATAAAATAATCCAGAACAACTAACTTCGCATACTGCTTTGTCAAATGAAAATTGACTTCATATTAGAAAGTTTCGTTACAACTAACAAAACGAAATTGTCTCGCTTTATAAAAAATAAGTAGAAAAGTAATTATCGTTTATATTTTAATATTCAGTTGATATACAAAATTGATCACAATGCAACATTGGAAACAATATGAGTTTTGAAAAAACGTAAAATCTGTAGTCTGCAAAGCGAAGTCAATAAATATTTTAGATATTTTGATAAAGTATGTAAACCAAAGTATTTTTCTTTTCTTTTTTTTTCAAATTACGTTCTTTTTAATTTTTTTGGCTAGCACAATCATTTATGTGTGTTATTATTTAATGCGCAACTGACTATTTTATCTGTTTTGAAACTACATTTTATTTGTGTTTTTTTTATAATTTACTTACGGTATTAAATAAATTTACGTCTATCTTACGGAGTACAGGAGCAATGTTTCAGAAGTTTGCAAATACAAACCCCTATGACCTAAATATTTGCCAGAACATATGTGTAATGTATAATGTCGACAGATGTACGACAGATTAATATTTTGTTACCTTTCTCTTCATTTCACTATGAAATATAGGTAGTAGTTAATAAGGTTTATGGTTTGCTTACGTAGAAAAAATAAACTCTAATCCTAAAACTAATTTATTCATGTAGCTGATTACTGATCGGCGTATTTTTAGTATGCACTCCTTTTATTCCATTTGCTGGCAGGAAACACAGACTTTTACAAACTTAAGCTTACTAAAAAACGAAAGAGAGTGCGGAACAAGTGGTCAAACGGTTCACGCGTGCGTGACCAACATGCGCTATAGAATTTTGCGCGAAAAAGTCCGATTTCTCGCAGTTGGGCATTTCGCAATCGTAAGTATTAAAATATACTGCCTAACACTAATAGTCCTTATGGAATTTAGCTTCTCTCCGTCCTGAAGGTCCATTCTAAATATTAGTGAAAGAAATTTTGAAATCGGATGAGTAGTTTTAGAGACGTTACCTTTGTATAATATGTATTAGTATAAATACCCGATTATGATCGTGAATTATATCCAATAAATTAATTAATGATACAACTCAACAACATTGAATTTCTGTAAATTAGGGTAACTCCAGTAAACATAGGATTGAAATAATTTTCTTTTTCTGAATTATGCCATTTATAGTATTATGCATTACAGCTTTAGTAACAGTAAAGTGTTTATTGGATTATTGACCAGTCTTCTAATCAGTTCAGTTGTAACGAAAAAATAATTAAATTGAATAAATGCTTACACATTTTTGGTTTGCATGTTATTAGAATTGCATCCATTAAAGCTGAATTTGTGATTGTTTGCAAAATACGTATTAGTTGTCGCCACGCCATCATAAAAAAGATTTTTAACTTCTTATAACTCAACTTTATCTAACTTGGAGTTTGTTAAAATGAAGAAATATGAAGGTGTAGCAATTAATATTTTCTGTTAAATATTAAAATATTTATCGAAATTTGAAGGATTTTTTTAGTGCTTCAATCGACTAAACCTTTTGGTTGATTATAATTTGCCTTGCGTATACAAGGCCGTTGCAAGGTGATACAGGAACCAAATTAAAGTAATATTTACTTTTTACTTTCGTAATATATTTTCACCTGACTGGCCGAAACACAATAATAACCACTAACTAACTAAAACTTTCACATTCTTTACTTTGTTTAAAATTTCTTTCCAATCTTTTTCGTTAGCTTGATAAAAAATAGCCTTGGTTATTTTTATGATGAATGTTCATCTCGTTTTAGAATATCACTTTTTGATTCCAAGTATAGAGGTTATTATATTTTATTTGATTAAGAAGACTATGTCGCGCTTGGTATTTATTTTCATTTCGCATATTCATTTTTGTCCTCTTAAAATTAGTTTTGATCTAATACAGACAATTTTCTCAGTTGAACTGCTCTTAATGGGTAAGAATTTTAATTTTTTTAATTAGGTATTTTTACATTACGTAATATTTAAAAAATCATTAAGAGCCTATTTTTCTGATATTTGTAGAAATAACAGTTTCTGTTAACTTTCACTTAATTTATTAAAATTATTAACAAGTTTTGACTCATAAAGCTATCATTAAAAGAATGACTAATGATCTATTTTTGATTGAGTAAGAGGTTCCATCAGTAAATATCAGAGCTTTTTGGTAACTATTTTGAAAAGCTATCAGTTGCATTACCAAAACAGTTTGTTCTATATTTCAATTAATGAGATTTTTGCAATTTATTTTTTATTTTTTAGAAACAGTTATTGGTTCTTGATCTTGTTAAAATAAAGACTTACTTTGGTCACCAATCATCACTATTTGTTTTCAGGATCTGTTTAAATTTTGCACATGAAGAAGCGGTAATGCAGAAATAACGAAGAATGACGGCAATAATTAAAACATTTATTGCATTGCATGACACTAATGTTTTAAAGTTATTTTTATGAATTTATCTTTAATTGCTAATGTCAGTTTAATACGTTTGTTATTACTTTTAGCACCGATTTTGCACTCCTAGCACCATTATAAGTGCGTATTATTGGTAATTTCTGTATTACATAACACGCTTGTTCGTAAATTGTTGAATTTAGGTGCATTTATTTGTAAACATATCTATTTAATAATTATTATTGCTGGTACATGAATGCGACCCAAGACAGTAACTAGTCCATAACATATTCTTATAAAACAACGAGAAAGTTTTGAATGCTTATGATATTTTTTCTTGTTAAAGGTTGGCAAGTAATGCCTGCTATTCGGCTGTTCGGTAGAAAATGGTTAGCAGCTTCAGATGATCTAGTCATTCCAGGTCTATTCGAGATAACTTTTCGTGTCGTATGGTAAGTCTTTGTAACGATTACCCTTAACAATGATACCAACTTTTTATATTGTCTCAACAAACGTAAACTTCGACTTGAATGTACACATGTGTCTATAGTAAACCAAAAATTAGGACAAGGTGCGGTATTGCGCTCTTTCACTGTACTTAAGTGCATACTTTCAAGCACAGTTGATAGTTTTCAAGAAAAGAAAATGTTATGTAGGAGTTTTCACTTATGTTTAGTGCAACTCTTCGACCAAACACAACGACCTATGATGCTGACATTTGAACCGGCTTGTTTCTTAAAGAAGAATGCGTCCTCGTGACCTAGTGAACCAGTACAATAATTACGTAAACTTAACATGTTTAGAAGAAAGTCAAAGAGAAAGAGATGCAACTGTATTCAATGATTTTTTGATGCTTTTAATAGCTTTGTATCTTTATTAACTATATTAAAAATAGTTTTGTGAAAAATCAACAGACAAGACGAAACGTTGGCGGTTGTTTTTTAAAAAATAAATAACTTTTAACCCCTCCCGGCTTTGATTTCATATTGAGTACCTAACAAACAGGGACAGAATGGAGAATAAAAAAATTGTATGCTTAGAGCACGGCTCTATATCGGTGCGAAACGTAAACGGTTGACGCTACAGAAAATAGAAAGTTAGAAACGTTTGAAATTTAGTGTTATAGATTGTTAATTTCCACACAAATTGAATTAAAACGTGGAGTTTTTATTTATTTTTTACTACATGGCGTGTATTTTTGTGATATTCTTTTTTGCTAATTCTTAATTTGTAATTTGTAATAAATAATTTATTCATGGTTGCTTGGTTTTTCATCGTACATGCACACAAGATTCCACGGGATTTCGTTCATTCATCAGGATTAATCTTTTATTGAACAGCTTTTTCGTGCAGTGAGCTATATTCAGCTCTTTCAAATCCATCTACGTCTACAGGGATTTCCATGGCGATTAATAACTCTAGGTATCGAATTTGTGATAGCAAACATTGAGCGTTGATCCTTTTCAGATTTTGAAGATTTTATTAAATAGTCTTACGTATCAAAAATAAACGGAATAAATAAATATCCTTAGTTTCTTTAATGAATTATTGTAATCAATCCGATNTTTATAAAGTAATTTAATTTTTGCATCAAATGAATTCCTGTTATTTAAGGGTTACCTGCATTTCCCGAAATACTTGTGAATAACTAAAGAAAGAATAGGTCTTCCTTTTTTATGCCTATTGATTTTTTTTAAATATTCCTTTTTCTCCATAAAAATTTGTGGGGAAATGCAAGGAAATTTCGGGACAAAACCAAAATAATAAAAAGAAATTTACCTATCATTGCTGATTTTTGTTGGCTAGCTCCTTACCATAAGGATTACCGTGCGATAAGGAATTGTTGGACTAGAAACAGAGTAATCAGAATGAAAAAAATGATGGATGAGGAAAATACTGTGTATTTGATCTTGATTCGAACAAGTAGGAACAAGAAAGCTCTATGAAAGTTAATCAGGAAGATGAGAGAAACGATGGTAGAACACCTAGTCATAACTAGAGATGCACCAGTTAGCGATTTTGCTGGGTATCCGATAACCGGGCACCCAACAAAACCATTACGGTTAATAGTTCATGTCTTCCTTCAGACGATCTTTCTATTTAATACCACCCTAAGCTACGTGTCAAACCACATTAAGTTCGGTTCGAAAAGTCGTTTAAACAGTAAAGTAATGAAATTTTAATTCTTGGTTTTGCGGATTTTCAACGAGATGGAAGTTGAAACCGTTGAAACGAGCTTATAGGTGATGTTTAAAGACTTCAAAAGTCTTTGCAAGCTGGCAAAATCATACTAATAAGTTATGATATACCAACAAGCGACAGAAATTGTAATAATTCGGTCATACTGATGCTTTATTGTCCACTGGAGAAAAGTAAACGCAAGAACTATATTAAAACAACGAATAATTTAGTTTAGTAATTAATAAATAATACAAATTAGGACAAACTACTTATTCCAATACAATCTAATTTCCAATTATCATCTTTATAAGAAAAAGATAAAAAATTGGTGTCGGTAGTTATAAAGAAGCCTCTTTGCTCCCATGTTGGTTTTGACTCCTACAATTTGTTTTATTATTATACAGATCAATTATTATTAGTTTTATGGGTTCTTTTACAAGTTCTTATCAACAAATCACTGTTGTATTGGTTTGTTAATAACATAAAAAATATAATATGTTTTTACGTACTTAAAACAAAAGAATTGCAAAATACAAAACTCCTTGAAGGATTTTCTGTCTGTGACCTAGTGATTTTTTTTAACCGTTTTCCGTATTTGCTCTTTAGTGCACTTAACAATTGTTTATTTGAATTAACTGCAACGGCAGTTTACAGAATTTTGCTGACGTTAACACTATTTTTTCGAAAGAGAAATTGAAGACATCCTTCAAAAACTGCATGATTCATCAAATAGATGGTAAAAATTCTTTGACGCTTTTTAAAACAAAATGGTTTAGTACCAGCTGACATTGACATACTATTTTTAATAACATGGTAGGCTGTTAGTTGTGCATAGATTGCTTATACATTAAGGTCAGTATAAATAATTATTTTTATAATGGGTTTTAAAGTGATGGTCTAAAGAAAAATCACTTTATTATGTGGTTTTGATGGTTTACCGTCTAAAATGTGAGTTATGTACTTTTGAAAAAACAATCTGATAAAACAAAAATTGACAAAATAATAGTCCGTTATAAGATACAAAAAATGAAACAATACTACGAATAAAAAGAAACTACATACGCTTAATGGAAGATAGTCGATAAAAGACAAATATTTCTCGCCCCCTATAATTTTGGCGCCTTGTAAGTTCAGTATTAGCATCTAGGAAGGAGGTCCTAGGGATAGCTTTAAATAAAATGGAAGCGGTACTGACAGATCAGTACTGTATGAAAATAAATAAAAGTAAAACTAAAATACTGATATGCAAGGGAAGAAAAAGTAGGGAAAGAGCGAATATAAAGATAGGAGACGAAAAATTAGAAGAAGTGGCTGATTTTAGATACCTAGGAAGTCAGATAAGTGAGGATGGAAGGAGTAGTAGGGATATAAAGCAGAGGATAGCGCAGGGTCGTGTCGCCTTTAATAAAAAGAAGTCACTTCTATGCTCGCGAACGGTTAATTTAGAAATTCGAAAAAGGTTGTTAAAGGTGTATGTTTGGAGCACGGCGTTGTACGGGTGCGAAACATGGACAGTGGGAGCGGCGGAAAAGAAAAGGTTAGAAGCGTTCGAAATGTGGTGTTATAGGCGGATGATGAGGATATCGTGGGTAGAAAAGGTTAGAAATGAAGAGGTATTGGAAAGAATAGGAGAACAGAGGACTCTATGGAAGTCAATAAAAAGTAGGCGAGATAGGTTGGTAGGACACCTTCTCAGGCATGAAGGTCTAGTCAGAGACATATTAGAGGTAGAAACAGGAGTTAGGAGGGGTAGAGGTAAACCTAGATTAGATTACTGTTCGCAAATAGTTAAGGATGTGGGCTGTTCTAGGTTTAGGGAAATGCGAAGTTTAGCTCAGGATAGGAAAGAGTGGACGTACGTGTCCAACCAGTCTTAGGACTGACGACATTATAATGATGATGAAGTTCGAGCCTTAAGGGCCTATACGTACTAAATCAAGCACTTCTTGTATTTTAAAGCCTAATTTTCTAATTAACTAAAAAAAAATATATTGGATGTATTTTACAGCAGTATTTCATGTAGAACACAAAGCACAAGCAACTTAATTGTTGTGCACCATCATAAGAACTTCACCGAAAAAAAAAGAAAATGCCTCTTGCGTGTGCTCTATATGTGTGACATGAAAATGAAAATGAAATGTTTGTAAAAAATGCATAATTTTGAAGACATTCCATATAGTTTTATCCTGCGGAGTCAAAGGTTACAAGGCAATAGAACATCTTCTAAGAAATGAAGGGTTAGAGACATTAGAAGCCGAAGCAAAAGTAAAGAGAGGCATAGCAAGATCCAGATTGAATTATTTTACGCAAAAAGTTGGAAATGTGGGATGTTCTACTTTTAAGGAAAAACAGAGACCTTTAAAATAATTGAGTGTACGTGTGTCACAAATAAATCTGCCATTTTATCTGCACTTTCCAGGAAAAGAAGCGTAGGTTCTAGACTTATTGGTTTTGAGAAATTCGCGATTTTCCACTACAATCTAACTAACACTGGGTCGGCTTATTTTTCTTATTCGATAAACTTCAGCACGTAAACAAAAATTTTCTCATTTTAAAATTTATCGGTTGGAAAATTTTTATACACTTTTTTTGTTTGAAAACTGGGGCGTATAGAAAATCTTTTCGGTCGTCACGTTTTCCGATAACAATATTCTGAACGTTATGCTATTTGATTGAATTTGTCCGAGGGTGGAAGTCCACTAAAATATTTGTTCCACTTCCATTCTTGAGATTTGCAAGGGCGCATATAGAATTCGTAATTTTGAGAATAAGAAGTAGTAGTTCCTAATTCAAGGCGAGGAAAAATTTAATAAATGTCATTAATGAGGAGTGGTGGTGCATTGTTGGAATGAAACATAGTTAATTATAATCAAAGAAAATATTCGTTGCAAGTAACGGCAAATTGCGGTTGTTTCGACCGAGCTTGTAATTTTCAGGAGTAATTATCTAGCTGCGTGAGTATCTACTAAATTAAAAATTTTGCAATTCTGCATTCCTACCGCATAGATCAGAATTATGAAATGGGCGAAGTTTGACAAAATAATAAATAACATATATGCTGTCCGTATATTCCTAAAATAGAATTAAATACAATCCTAATATTATATAATTAATTACCCCCACATGAAATGACATTTGCACATTTTTTTAAAATTGTGCTTCCTTTCTCATTTGTCTCTGTGTACTCTCAATAAAGGCATGTCCCTTGTTATTCATTCTTGATTTAATAATCATATAGGCATTTCTACGGGTACATCTTTTGCATATTCTTCCTAAAGGGATATTACAACGGGTATTTTTATATTATTATTGGAATTTAGGTACTTTCTCGTTTTGTAAAAGATGCTTTTACATATTTGTTTGTAAGAATCTTGTGGAGCAGAATCAGTTTTTAATATATGTCCCAAAAACATTCCAGAGCAAGTGGCTGAGAGGAGTATCTTTTGAGTGGCATTTTCAACAGCAATAAGCTTCGATAAATTGGATTCCAGCCAACCAACGGAATGCTTTGTGTGACCTTAACCTTGCGTGGTTGTAATTGACCTTACAAGGATCTATAACTTCAGAGCTTTTCCGCAAACACAATATCATTTAAAGATTAATTGTAATGTTTTAATTTGTGCAGCGATATTATGACAAGTTACCGGAAGTTCGTTCACCCAGGACGTTAGGGTTGGGGATATCCGGTAAAAGGCTTTTTTGAAAAGTAATAGCGTTGAAGAATACATAGGAAATACAGGAAATCCATTTATATTTCTTATCATATTTCCCTAATTCTGGTAGGGCATTCTACAAAATACAGATACATTTATTTCTTTAGAAGTAAATCTTCTTTTGTTTATTTTTGTGATTAATGAATGTGGGTACTTTATATTCTCGTTCAGTACGTAATATTTAGCTAACAAAACGTACCAGAAAGTATGTATCATTATAATTTAAATTAAAGCAGGTTAAGTGTTTTTATTATTACAGTCATTGCATTGTCTTGAGTTGACATTTTTTTAATGATTATGACCAAGTTTTTTTATCCGTGTGACCCATAAAACCTTAACGGTTATATTTGAAAATTATAATTTAAGGTTAAATAAAATACAAGGCGATAGTAATTTACAGTCTTAGGAAAAGAATTAGGTAGTTTTTCCATATTCTGTACATAGTTTAGTTAATACCGAAATAAAATTTACTATTTTCTCAATAAATGGTAATTAAAAGTGCTTCAGGTGGTGTAAACATATTATGTCATCTGTGACTATTATACTGGTAATTTCATGAATTAGAAAAAAATGGACATCAATTAAAAGCAACTTTTTCAAGGCGTTTAAATTGCGTACAAAAAACGTTGACATTTATAAGCAAGTACCAATTTATTCATGGAAAATAAAGTAATTAACTAAACCAGAAAATTTTCCTAAATAATTGTCATCGGATTACTTATAACCGGTAATCAATTTTTCTTAAGTAACTCTTTAAGACTATATTCCGGAAGCAAATGTTCATGTGCTAAAGGGATTTCTTCAAGAGTAATAAACCTTCCAGTAGTAGAGTAATAAGATTCTACCATCTAGACTTCTCCAAGGTGAGAACGACAGCTTTCTAAGCGGAAAAATTTGTCGAAGAATAGTTTTTAGTGTCGCTTGAATTGCTTGTGTCAATTACTAATCACTTGCTGTCTGGTAGTACATATACCAGGCGTCCTAAATAAATATATTTAATGACCTTAATGACCATTAAACTAGATAAAGCGTATCGCATTCCCAGAAAGAAGTAAATATTTTTGCCTTGCGATTCGGGTGTCATTCCCGCGCTTTAACTGGCTGTTGAATTTCCCTTAGACTGTCTTATCTTCTCAATAAGCATTAAGATGTAAATTTAGTTGGTCTTCTTTAGAGGTCTGCGATGCTGGGTGTGAAAAGACCTCTGAAGAAGTTGGCCATTTGTGCTAGCGAAACGTTAGGGAGGAACTCCAAATGACAACGACTTTTAGACCCGAATCGGGGCAGCATATTAAATTGATGGTATTCTTTGTAAGCTTTTGTAAACTGTGTTTCGAACGTCTTCAGAGCCATGTAATAGCTAACAAGGAGCAAGTGTTTCAAGTTGCTCACGAACTACAGTAGAACATATTTTATTTACATGTGAATTTTAGTCGTTAATATTATAAAACCTTTTCAAAGCTCTGTACATGTGCGTATTTTTTCTTAACGTTTTTCTCAAAATGTACTCTCAATAACGTAAATATGAAGAAAAAACGATTTTTGGTAAATAAATTAATTTAAATTTGTTCATGGAACATGCAAATAAAAACTGTAGTTCAGAGTCATTAAAAGACAAGAATTTAGGTTACAAATAAGACGAAAGACCAACACTGCACCTGTTCGATCACTTAACTTGATTGCTTTCTAGTTTTACGTATACATGTTGCAATAAATCGGCAGATATACACACAATAAGTAGCAACAATTTCAATGGCATAACAGTAAGCCCAAATTTAGAAAAAAAGAATTTCCACAAAAATAATTTTACCAATTATTCCCCGTTTTATTACAAATAATATCCTGTAATATTCGATTACATTTATTGAAGCCCTCAAAATTCCAGAAGTTTATAAGTAACGTTATTTATTCGAAAGAAGTTTGTTTAATCTTCAATTATATGGAATTTAACCAAAAAAAGACCATAATTGATNTTCTCGGAATAAAATTACATTTTGTTTTTCCCAGTAATTTATTTTTTACTTTTTAGTTTAGATATATGATCCTTGATGGTAGTCAAATGTTTTAGTCTCTCATTAATTTTTTTTAACGTGAAATGTGTAGAACATTATAATTTCTCATTTACTTGAGTTTTAGGGGGTTTTGTGAAAAAAAATAAGCAATTTATAAGGAAAAAAATGTAATCTGTATGGTCCCTATCTTCTTTTATTTATTTATATGTGAACATCTAAATTTCTGATACATTTTTCCGATATCCAATATAACAGCAAAGAAATGAAATGTATATCATAAGAAAGGTGAAAATTAACAAAACCACTTTGAACTCCTTCGGCGTTAAATGAGTTGAATTTGTTAGTAATCTTCCCTAAGTTGAATAATAATAACGACACAAACCTATTTACAGATAATAATTTTTATTAAACAATTACAAATTTCCAATTGAGTTTTCTTTTGTTCCAGGCTAATTCTAATAGCGTTAGTTTATGTGAGATACTACAACCACACATGGAGGTGCGATTCTGGTGGAGATTACATTCGTGCCTACCTCAATGGCATGGTGGTGTTGTTGGTCGTGCAAATTGTGGTTCTTATTGCCCTGGTTAATCGCAGTGCCCAGGGCTCAATTACTGACGAGAGTGCCCGAAGGCATGTACCTCCTCTCCTTCTCCTTAAAATATTCCTAATCCTTCCAGAAACGGTGCTCAATATCTTCGGTACCATGTGGGCCTTCTGTGGTGACATTATCGTCTGCCATCACGAGGAGGAATTCTCAAAGACTGTGATAGAAGGTACTTGATACAAATTAATAAAAAAAACACAGATCAAAATCACATAATTAAAAAAAAAATGATGGTTACAATTATAATGGACAATTGTTAGCTAAAAATGTTATGTAATATCCGGGTAGTAAGAACAATGCTCATAAAATGCAAAATATTCTAATAATCTACTGTATCAAACTCATTATGACAACTATTCTAATTAATGAATAAATGATTAACTATAATTTCGAGAATTTTAATGAAACAATACCTTATAGTCCGTAAATGGGCAAAAGTCTAAGAGTAACGTATGACTGATAAACTTTTGAATAATGCATTATACTTTATTGAATCTTTTTCCTATAACATTTTATAAATAACGCTTTAAAAAAAATATAAAACTATTCAGAAGTTAACTATTTCAACATAAAGTACTTGTGACCTAATAAAAAGAAGTTATGATGCCAAACATATTTTGATTAACTCCTTGCAAAGTTTTTACTAAAAAGAGGAACATACGTTACGTACGAGTTCTTAATTTTAATAATATAATTTGATGATAATTTCAGTTGCACTTTTTCGTTTTGTTTCAGCTCTTACATTATTAAATTGGACATTATTTGGGCTAGCAATATTTGGGTTTGCCCTTGTTTTCGATCCATTGGGATCTAAACGCTACCATGAGATCCAGGAAACTCCGGGTGGTGGAGAATCTCTACGCCATCGAAAGGCAACCAGCTTATGGCAACGAAGATTTAGGTGAGACTAGTTTTTCAACTGAAATACTAAGGGTTAACAACAACCACAAAATTCAAACTCAATAAAAATTAAATGTTACAAAAAGCTGCATCCGAATGTTTGATGCTGGCACAAATAGACAAATTTTTCAAAAGTAATCTCTATGAATTCTGTATCTTGACTTTTCATCTCTTTTTATCATTTTGATAGGGTTTAGCCTTTTTAATTTTCTATTACAAGAAACCAAGAAATTCATTAAAATGCTAAATTATGCCTAGAAGAAAGTATTCTGGTCTTTTCTAAAAGCAATTTATCTATTACTGACTGTGATTATCGTCGAATCGAGTTGCGTGTTGTGTTTTCCTTGAAAGGACGAGCAGCGTCAGAAATTTTCAATTGATGAAATTGTTTTTAAACGCTCTATCCATGTGTCAGATAACATATAACGGGTTGTGGAATTTGTTTGCCAACTTTACACATGCATAATTAAACACGGCACTTTTAAATAGAAAATTAAAAAAAAATGCCGTGACGTTCATTCTGTTTGTTCTGACTACAAACATTTCTTAAATTATCTCTAATAACAAAAACGTTGCTAATTGCTTTTATACTCTTATAAATTTTTTTACTTGTGTTTTATGCATTATAGATTTAAACACATTATATTATACAGAGTGATTCAGTACAAAGAAAGGCATTGCACTATTAATGTGTTTATTATGCATATTATAATAGAAGCACTACAATTGTTTCGCCAAGCATCAACCTGGCTAGAATTTTGAGCGGGGTGCAGATAGAGCCCCTAAGTGGGCAGCCACACTAGCTCTTGTAGGGCCCCATGAGGTTGCCCCCTAGGGCAAGGAAGGGGTATATAACACAACACCTTGCCGCATTTGCGCATCATCAGGAATGCCGCATGTGACCTCCGCAGGAAAAAATTATTGTTACCCCATTAAAAATTTTTGAAAAAATGAACTTTATTATTAATGAAAAAAAAAATACAATATACACATGTATCACTTATTTGTAAAATCTGTTTGCTCTTAAGTAAGATTATGTTATAGGGTTGTTTTATAGTTAATAATACTCTAAATTGCAATCGTTTTACTGTTGTTCGACCTGATGCGTCTGGTTTTAGTTGTCTTATAATAACAATATCAGGAAGTACACTTGTTGGTTCGTTACAAATGTAAAAGATTTCATTGAAACGACGACATAATTGGTCAAGGGTATTATTATTATAAGTTTTTTCATTTATTCAAGAGTATTTTAAAACGGATTTGCCTCGTCGAACCCTTATAAGGTAGATTTAATTCTATGTTTATACATCTGATAGGTCTGACTCTTAAGACTCATAAAAACCCCATAGGGCAATGCTCCTTTTTTTTGGTGGGATTTTCATGAGGAATCTACGGAGAAATTCCTATATCGGCGTACCCCTCATTAGCCACATGAAGCCCGCACGCTACACGCCCCTTATAAAGTCTAGTCGGATACGTTCGTGTTGTTTTTTTCTACTGGAACCTTAAGATCCTAAGCATAGACATATATTAATGGACGTTCCTTAGCCGTATGTCATTGTAATAATTTCTTGGATCGAAAAGTGAGGAAGATGGCGTATGGTTTTATTATTTTAACAAACAATTTTACAATTTGCGTGCACAGTTCCTATGTAAATTTTTCCCTCATTCGAGTTATAAATTTTGCCACCAGATGGTGTATGCCCATTTGACGAAAATCCCAATGTTAACTTACCAACAATTTTAAAAGTAAAACTTAACTTATTAATACTGTTAAGAAAATGTGTTAACTACATTGTCATCNGCAGGAAAAAATTATTGTTACCCCATTAAAAATTTTTGAAAAAATGAACTTTTTTAATAATGAAAAAGATACAATATGTACATATTTTACTTATTTGTAAAATTTGTTTGCTATTGTGTTATTGGGCTGTTTTGTAGTCAATAATACTTTAAATTCCAATAGTTTTATTGATGTTCGATCCGATGCGTCTGGTTTCGGTTGTCTTATAATAACAATATCAGGAAGTTCACTTGTTGGATCGTTGCAAATGTAAAAGATTTCATTGAAACGACGACATAATTGGGCAAGGAGATTATTTTTTTTTTTTATTTTACCTCATCGAGCGTCCTTGTAAGTTTATACATTGCCCCTTAAGACCCATATAAAAAACCCATAAGGCAATCTTCATTTTAGTATCACCACTTTTTTTGGAAGGATTTTCATGAGGAATCTACGGAGAAACAATTATCGTGTTCTTTCTGTAATAAATCCTTTAAAACAAAGAGTTCTTAATTTAATTTAATATGGATGACAATTCGTTTCAATCTTGTATCAGAAGCTGAAGCAATCGCCAAATGCTTATTGTGGTTTTAATAACAGCGGATGTTACAATTTTGTTACAGATGGGCCTTTTGTTGGATGCGATCTGACGAATATGGTAACGAAGCCTTTCGGCAAGTTGCAGCCTTGCTTAGTGATCTTTTCAGGAGCACTGACTTGGTCCCTTCAGATGTCCTGGCTGGGTGTATTTTACTACGAGTCAAACAAAAAAAAGAAACCAGGGAAATGAGGAGGATCCAAATGTTATCACACGACGATCTTAAATATACTACAGGTACCATTATTACCATTTTACTACGCCTTTTCTTCACTTGTTTTACATATGTTGTAGTGGCAAAGATTAGTATGTAGCTCCCCGCTTTGACGAACGCCTTTTAGCAAACCTCGAAACGGATTCTAATTTTGGCCATTGATTGATCGAAAACTAAATCAATCCCAATTTAGTACACGTTTCGGCATTGCGAAGGGTCGAAATTGATTTAGACCTAGATTACCCTTGTAGGAAATTACGACAGAACCAAGCTTGGCCTAAAATTGTTCAATTCTAGTCCGAGATTGGCAACCAATATTGGACCAAGCATGGCAAATGTCTGGTTTGTCACTAGTTGGCAGGCTTGGTTTGGCTAGACAGCCAATACTGCGCAATACTAGCCCAAGATTGGGCAGCCAAACGATTTTAACATAAAATTGGGCAGCCAATATGGTACCAAGACTCGGTGAACAACATTAACTCTGAATTGGAGAGCCAATATTGTGTCAAGACTTAATAAACGATACTAACATAAAATTGGCCAGCCAGTATTTGGATATAGCTTGGTGAAACGTCTATATACCTAGCCTAAGAACGAAACTCCCAATTTTTCTTTTTTTTTAAATAAAATAGCTGTTTCTGAAGTGATGCAAATTAAATTAATAGAGGTAGGGCTATGGGAGATAACACCCAGCGAAGTAGTTGCTTTGCGAATAGTAAAAACTAAAAGTAAACGTGTTCTCAATTTTTCACTTATTTATTTCAAGGGAAACCTATCATTAAAATGCTTTTAGGTGTTAGATACGGACAGTTCCATTTATAAACAAGCCTTGTCTTAATTCTGATATTCATTGTAAATTATTAATCAATTTTAATTGTACATGGACCCAATTAACTGTCGTTCGGTTAATTATAATAGTTTTGCACTTTATTTCTAATTGTTATTTTACTATTTCTGCGAATATTTAAATAAAACAAAACGAAAAATAAAAAGAAGGTCAAATATACTTGGATAATCGCAAAACTCTATTATCGTATTTGTTTGTTAAAGGACAATTTAAAGAGCGTACGTGTTAAACTACTTAGGTATTAATTGCATGCATAATGTGATCTATCCTTGCATAATCATTCCCATCACTTTAATTACGCTTTCCTAGTTTAATGCAAATCATCGATACTTGTTGAAGATACCGAGCACATTAAGAGGTGAAAGTGATTCAGTGAAGTGCATTTAACGTTAAAAGGAATTCAACAAGTCTATCTATACATATCAGAAAATCCTTTTTACTGAGACCTCTTCATACCAAAAATTATCTATGTTATGTTATTTTTAAAAGTATCTAACAGGAAATTAAATTGAGATAATACCTAATGTGGGTACTAAGAACAAGAACGTGACATTGGGACTTTTTCTATAATTTATTAGGGAAATACAAGAAATTAATTCTTACAGAGATGTAGTTAAGCTTTGTTCTTGCATGGACCAAGGGTGTTGTTGTAGACTTTAATTTCGAAATGACTCAAGTTGGCAAAGTAACACCACAAGTATTCTCACAAAACTCAAGACATATTGAGTTCCATGATAATCCCACAGAAAAGTAAAAAATATCTTAATCCAAATGCTTATTTCCCTTCTATTTTTCACTATTCTTTGAGCTGGTAGTGAAATTTTCTTGGTTATAAGTAATAGATGTTTTTGAAACATTAAATGTTTTGAGTTGTGTGAAGTTGAATGCTTGCGAGTTTAAATTTTACGTCATATCAAGTCCAGATTATTCAGAGTGACGTAGGACATGGACCAGAACTTTCAATGGATAGTTCTTGACCTACCCGTGCCTACCCGCAGCTACGTCCCTGTATCTAGGCCAAGGGTGGTCCACACCATTGTAGATTTTAAGTTCCATATAACCCTTTGAGTTCCGTGATAATCCCAGCAAATTAGAATATAGGTAGGAGAAATAAACAATTAAATTTTACGATTATAAAGGATGGGTCAACATTCAATGAGTGGGCTTAGGCCTTATCCCACATGGGTCTACCCGTCGCTACGTCCCTACATTCGTATCAAAATTTTACGAAAAAGTTCCGCACTTAGGAAAATCTGAAGGTTTTTCTCTTTTTGTTACAGATGTTCACAAAATATTTGTATTCGCCCCGAAATGGATGAATTTAGAAAATGCTCGTCATTTTCTAAGACTTTCAATAGCTGCCTATGGTTGGCCCTTTGTTATGTATCGGCATTGCGTAACAGGAATATGTCGCCTGATGTCTCAAGTCACTTGCTGTGCTTGTTTTAGAACAAAATCGACCATTGTTACCGACGATAACTGTTGTTTATGTAATTTAGCCGGGGTTAAAGATATATCCAAACTTAGGGAAGAAGATATACTGTTCGCATCGTTCAGGAACAACGTTTTTGAGGTAAGTTCTATATTTAATTATTGAAATCATACAGTAGAGAGGAATTGAAAACCAAACATACGAATATTCTATTACATGCAATCATTAAATCAAAATAATTAAGTCTGATAAATGTAATTGAAAGCTTTTGAGGTATTTTACTTTTTATCTATGTTCGGTGAACGTTTTGCCTTACCCACTTGTACAACATTCAGCAGGGATGTATCAGAAAGGGTGGCGGGGTAGAGAGGAAATGGGGAAAGAGTTCTATCACTAATAAACTACTTCTATTCTGTAAAAATTGATGACGGAATATCAAAAAGTACATAAAAATAATAACACGAAAAAATAAACCTGTAAAAGTGCCATTCAGTTTGAATGACTTAAAGTATCTAGAAGTAGAGAACACATCCCAGAACCTACATTTAGGAGAAATAGAATTCGTTCTTCATCTTTAAAGAAGTTGGTTTAGTTGTCTTGCTAAACTCTAAAGTCGTTTACGGTCTAATCTAAGTATAAGTATATTGATACCCAATTTTAATCAATTAACTCTATGCATTCATTACGTACACCTAATTGCTGGTTTTTCATGAAAGTATACATACGAGGGTGGATTGATAAGTTTCCGGCCTGACCAAGAAAAACAAGGTTTTTAAAAATTTTTTTTTTTATTTCTCAACATAATCTCCTCCAAGGCTGATACATTTCTCATAGCGGTGTTCCAGTCTATTAATGCCATCTCTATAGACTGATTCGTCAAGCTCCTCAAAATAACCATTTACAGCTTCGATTACTTCTTCATTGTCCGCAAATCTCTTACCGCCAAGCCATTTTTTGAGATTAGGGAACAGAAAATAGTCACTCGGGGCTAGGTCTGGAGAGTAAGGAGGGTGCGGCATCAATTCAAACTTTAGATCGTTGATTTTAGCCGTCGCAACGATTGACGTGTGCGCTGGTGCGTTATCGTGATGAAACAAGATTTTTTTCTTCGCCAGATGAGGTCGTTTAATTTTCACCTCGTGGCTCAAACGTTGCAATAAGTCTGCGTAGTATTGACCAGTGATAGTATTACCCTTTGCAAGGTAATCAATGTATATAATACCTCTTGCATCCCAAAAAACAGTAGCCATAACCTTGTTCGCCGAAAAAATTGTTTTTGCCTTCTTTGGAGTTGGTTCCCCTGGTCCAATCCACTGTTTAGACTGTTCTTTGGTTTCAGGAGTGTAGTGGTGGACCCACGTTTCGTCAACGGTTACGAATCGACGCAAAAATTCGCTTGGATTACGCTTATACAATGACAAATTTGCGGTAGAAATGTTTTTTCGAATCAATTTTTGGTCGACTGTTAGCAAACGCGGCACCCATCTTGCACAGAGCTTTTCCATATGCAAATGTTGGTGCAAAATATGTTGCACACGTTCATATGACATCTTACAGGTCTCAGCTATCTCACGCACTTTCAATCTGCGGTCTCCCAGCACTATTTGATGAATTTTTTCGATCATATCTGGAGTTGTGACCTCAACGGGGCGTCCTGAGCGAGGCCCATCAGAGGTGCTCACACGACCCTTTTTAAACTCGGAAACCCACTGCTTAACGGTTGAATATGACGGGGAGGATGTCCCCAGTGTTGAGTCCATCTCTTTTTTAATCTCCTTCGGCGTTAACCCCTTCAAATAAAAGTATTTGATGACAGCACGATTTTCCTGCTTTTCCATTTTTACGAAAACCACAGAGGCGTCTTGTTCAGCGTGCTGTCAAACCTACACTAGCAAGGAGATCGGGCTGAAACTATAGCTACAAGCTATCCAAGGATGGTACTATAGAATGTCACCTCAAGGTAGGCCTAGTGGCGTCATCTCTTGGTTAGGCCGGAAACTTATCAATCCACCCTCGTATTATGCTAGGAACTCATATTTTTTATTAATATTTCTAATACAACATAACAGTATCATTGCTCCAATTATTGCAAACTTTATAATAAATCTTGTGATCAAATGTGAATTTTTTTATCAATTGAGGTGTTACTGATAGGTAGATAGAAAGAAAACAGTAAAAATAATGCTTTTGATCCTTTGTGATGAAATACTTGAGGAGATACATTTTACTCGGCTTTTTAATCGCATCTCCTTTCCTTTAGTTCCAACAAGGTTATCGATTTCCTAGTTTGAGAACAATACATTAGCTAAGCTTATCCGCATCTTCTTTTTAATTAACTAATTTTACATTGAAACGTTTCCTGTCTTTTCTAATTAGACCTCTGGGTGCACTTATGGATGATCTAATTAAAGGTATATCTTAAGATTGATGTTCCTTTTTTTTTTTTGGAAAATAAAAGAAATAATCGTTACTGGAATAGGTAGCGTCTTGTTTCACCACGTTTATTTTTTTATTGATTGCTCCTTATATTTTTACGGCGTAGTATCCTTAGTAATTAATCGCTTTTTCTGATTTTCTGTCAGCCACTTTTCTATTTAATTATATCATTAATCAGAATGAGCAAGTTAAATTAACTTGCCTGGATTTTACCGCCAGAAGACCTCGCAGAAAAGCCCCTCCTTGTTACAAATATTTTTCATTGCCTACGTATTACTTTAGTGCACAAAATCATATAGACTTTAGGTATACAGGTAAGGCAAAACATTCATCAAAATCAGAAATTATACATTTCTTTATAGGATTTTATTTAAGATACACTACCGAAAATATAACTAAACCCTGAAATCCTTTTAAGCCAACCGTAACACCCGAAAATCTTTAAATTGCGTTTATTGGACTTATATTACAATAAATTACTAATAATAGAAGATGGTTGAAGGTACGTATATGTACGAATTTTCTTACTCTACATTGTGTTTTTCAAAAGATATAGAATAGAATATCTTTAATGTTGGGTTCCCAACTCGCCAAGAGTGTATAAAAGAATTAAATAGGCAACGAAAATTCAAGTAAAACAATTTTTAGTATTTAGTATTTTCATTATATTTACATTTCATCTAATATAGATACATAAACTTGAAGTTTAATATCAAAATAACATCCTCTTTTAAGTTTATGCTATAAAAACACAAACTACCCTTTAAAAAAGATTCGTTTGCCTGCCTGAATTTTTTCAACAAATATATAAAATTAATTGTACAATAAAATGGTGATAAGATCCTCGACTTAATATAATCATTTTTATACTATAATTAATCAATCACTCCCCTTTCATTGAGAAATTAGATTTGAAGGTACATTTTTTTATTTATTAATACAATAATTATAAATTTCAGTTGCCGTTTTGTATAATCACCGATCACAAAACGTCAAGCATAGTGGTGGCAGTTAGGGGTTCAATATCATTGAGGGACATTTTTACCGATTTAACTGCTGGATCAGATCAATTCGAAGCTGAAGGATTACCGCCCGACACCATGGCACATAAGGGCATGATCGAAGGAGCAAATTACATTTATCGTAGACTAAAGGAGACAAATATATTGGACAAAGCCCGATCGTTATACCCTGAATATGATTTGATATTAACTGGTCACAGCTTGGGTGCTGGAGTAGCATGTTTGCTGGCACTTAAAATTAAGCCTAAATATCCCGACGTTAAAGTGTACGCTTTTGCTACGCCAGGTGAGTTACCATTGCCAGGGAATTACCCGTTGACCGTTAACTTTAGGGGTCACGGATAGGGTTGCCACCTTTTCAGGCTTTACATAAAGTATTTCTCGACTACAAGGTTCAAAAAAAAAATTACTTGGCATAAAAATAAAGTAATTAATTTTTTGTTTTTAAAAACATATTTTTTGTTACACCCATCAGCCAGTAACAAATTGCTGTCGCTCTTAAATACATTAATAGCCTCTAAACATGGCAAACAAAGATTTAAGTAAACTAAAAGTTCATTTTTAATTAGTTTTAATGAAGCTTTATTCCTGTCGTCCCGCCACTTTGCGTTCATAACAGAGAATACTCTTTCTGTAAATGCTGAAGTGGCCG
>NW_020438870.1:277154-288379 GCF_000699045.2 Agrilus planipennis | reverse complement strand
ATAAATATATATTGTATTAGTAGAAATGATCTTACTGATTTTGCTAAAACACCAAACATGCATGAAGTCATGAATTGTGCTAGGACTATTCTACGAGAGAGGTCGCGCTATGTTCGTTTTCCACAGTTTTTCGTAAATTTACTGTTATTTGTTTATACAAAATAAAATTTAGTTTAAAGCAGCCGTAAGTACTTTTATATCATTTTTTTTATTGGTTTTATTTTTTAAATTGTTTAACCGGTTACATTTAAGAAATAATGTTTTGTTCCTAGTAAGCAAGTATTTAATTTTCATACTTCTTTAAAATATATACATTCAAAATATTAATCAAATTATTAAAAATGTAATTGCTTTCTTTGAGGTCATTGTATATTGTCTAAATCCAATAAAAAGAGCTCTAAGAGCTTAGTCTAAACTTATTAAAACGCCAAAGGTCAACGATATTTTGAAATTAGCTTATTCACCTGTCCACCAGGTGGCGAATCAACTGAACGTTCATTAACCGTTATATCATTTCTACCTGCACAGAAAGTTCATGCGCAGTACGATTTTAAAAGCATGCATTGCATTTGGAACTCGTGTTTCGTATCGTTTAAGTAGCGCGTCGAGGTTGTTAGTCTTGTGGACTGTTCAATGAAAAACTCTGTTTGTATGGTTGTTTTATTCGAAAGTGTGATGCAGTGTTATTATTTTGATGGTAAAATACCATGTTAAGTTGCAAATTAATATGCACATTATTGATATGCAAGTTTTTTAAACCAGTGTTTATGCTGTGCGCTTAGCTACAGGTGTTTGTGTTTGAAAACTATCTAGTCAGTTGTGCGGTGGTAAATGAGCATGGGAAATAAGACGAAATGTGTTGTTTTTCGGTTTTACGTTGTCTTCTAAACTTGCCGGAATGTTTGTATGTGGAATGAACTGTTTCGTTGAAAAAATAGCAATTGAAACAGCAATGGAAGAGGAGGAGAGGAAAGGTTACATTGGTGGTTATGGAATTAACAAAAAAGTTATCACGATCGTCTTTTTTATAATGCTGCTTTCAACATCAGTTTCTGGTGAGTTAAAGTTTTCATTTTACAGTTTCAAAAACAGCTGCAATTTGTTGGTAGGTATTTTATTGTTTAAATCTATTGAGCATTTTGACGGTGTAATAGTTTAAAATAATCCGTTGACTAGGTAGTACTTAGACAAAATTGATTATGTGATAAATCTGCATTAGTAGAGTGGTACTATTGTAATTTACATTCAAGGATGTAATTCGTTAAAAACTATGCGAAATAGAAAGGTTGAAATTGTTAAGAATAACTCCTTGGTTATTACTAACATTTTGTTGGTACATTCTCACGATAGTTGAAATTATATGTAACCAGGTACCTAAACAGAAAAAAGTTATTTAAGGTACTGCTTACCTATTCATCAATGTGGTCTTTATATTGCTGCAGTTACAAAAATTTTAAAATTTGTTAATATTTTAGTGCAATTTATAGGACCTACTAGAAAAAAAATTAAAACATGTTATTTACCTTTTAAACCTTTTTTATTGGTAAAATATTTAAATTTGTTTTAGGTACTCTTAAAATGAGAATTGCAAAGAAGTATTGTTTTCTTGATATTTGAATTAGATTGCTTATTTCTACTTGTAATCAAATTATTTAATGTTTTTTATTTCTATTACTCTACCTCCCTGTACTATTTTATGGTATGTATTTGTTAAACAATTGATAATTACCTATAAATGAAAAGTTTTAAATAATCTTTACATACCTACGTTGAAAGCTTTTAAACAATAATTTTTGTGTTATTGTTACTCACTTCCAATTATAGTTTAAATGGTATGTAAGCAATGGCCTTGAAGGATCATTAAATCTTATGGACCTATTAACTATTATCTATATGAATACATTTGCAATATTCTACTCATTATGAGTCAGATTGCATTTTAATTGCCTTTAACTACCAAAGACCATTTTGTGCAGAACCCTGACTTTAAACAGTTTATTCTGTACATTTGGAAGAAATTTTAGGTATATCCTGGTAACTTTTGCGAAGGAAAAGATACCTACCTGTACTTAGGTGCATTAAAATTTTTAATCTTGCCTCTTGCTGAATTTTTTAATGAAAATAAATTAATNCAAAGGTATATTTAAAAAAATATCGTTTTTTTTGGGTCATTATATAATATCCATTTTAGTATCGAGTTCTTCTAAACGGTTGTGGATATGCCCTGTTTGGCGTTCCACCATGTGATTTGGAGTCAACGTGGAAGAAGGATTTGAGCTCTCCTCCAGGTAGATCTCCGTTATTAGAACCAAAAGAAATTCATACCATCACTAGTTCAGAGGTGAGTCAGATCAATTAAGAAATTATCACATCAGCCTGAGCTAATATACTCATTTCCTTAAAACTGAAACATCCTTCATCCCTAACTATTTGCTAATGGTGATTTAATTTAGATCCCCCTCTGCCATCTTTAGGTACTCCTGTTTCTGTTTCTTATATATATCTCTAAAAGCAAACCCTTCATTGCTCAGAAGGCAGAAGGTATCCCACCATATTTTCCCCATTTGAAATGATACGAGAAATTTTGGACATTGAAAATTTATTTTTAGGAAGCAGGAATTTTAACAAGGGACATAAGTCAACGACGATTTTCTAAGACCAGGCTTTATACTGCTGGAAGGATATTACATATCGTAAATAGAAAAAAGACAAAAACTGAAAGGTAAATTTCAGTCAGTGTAAATAGATGATATCTTGTTAGACGTAATTGGTAATTTTTTTATAATTCAGGAAAAATGGTACAGGCGGACCCAGCTATGAAATGCGGTGGGCAACTGCTGAAGATTTCATGGAGCTGAAGGTGATGCCTAGAATGCTGTACGATCACTTGCCTCATAATGTTTACAATACTTTAGATACTATTTTACGGGAACAACGAGACGATATTAGTGAAGTGACGCATATTTAGGAAGGTTGAAAAAGTCAATACTTACTATTATGTGTAAATTAGGTACATAATTTAACATGTTCATTGTGTAGTTCCTAGTTCCTAGTTGAAACAAAAAAGAACACCCTGTATATATTCATTCCATCGACGACAATGTCTAAATTAGTTCATAAATCCTTTAGTGATTTAGTATTACGCATTAATGTATTATTTTTACAATTTTGAAGCCAGTATATGAAGATAAATATTATTCTAAGGTTGCTGAAGAATTAATTTGTTATCATACACATACTTAATAACTTAATATTATGCAGTAAGTCTAACTTCTTACTATTTTCATTTCACTTACGTTAGATATTATTCACATTCCGCTTATTTGTAAAGGTTTTGATCAGAAAAATGTTATTAACTTAATTATTATATTATTATTTTGTATACGTAACTATTATTTAGATTGTTTTTGTAAATATACCTTTTCTATTTCTACTTTTTTTTGTGCGATACTTGCATTTCTTAAATACAAGGAAAATGCTATAATTCTATATTCTCAATTTTATAAATAAGGAGCCTTTTTCTTATTCATAGGACAGGTCAATAACCTTACGCTCGTACGGTGTAGTATTTTTTGAATATGAATGACCACTATTATCAACGAACAATCCATCAATGAGAACGATCAGCTTGATTCTGATTGGACAGCGGTTTACCACGAAAAGCGACAGCCAATCAAAATATTTATATGATTATTTCAAACATGGAAGTCAAAAACAGAATAGTTGCCAGTAACTGCCAGTCTTCACAAGGGAGAGGAAGTTTGAAATTTTAAAAATAACTTATTGATCCTACGCACTTTCAGTTACGGAATCTATGTACCTACTGAAAACTATTTTTTATTAGGCTTTCAAGCTATATTCAACAAATATTAGGATGCTGCTTTTCATTAACTTGTCCAAAGTAATAAACTAATTTGCGAATAAAATTGTGGTTTATCAGTTATCAGCAATGAAGATTATTGAGCATTAACACAGTAATGAAAGTTTTAAAAATAAGTTATTGCTCAGATAGACATTTTTAATTCATTAATCTTTGATCCATAAAATTATAAAAAACTTTGAATCTAATTGTTATTGTAATTTGTATATCTTCGAGGAGGGAAAGCGTATTTACTCACACAGTAATAAATATTTTTTTTAATAAACGATTGAGTACTATTAATATCCTGTAGTTACTCACTAGGAGGTAGCGTACACATTCGCGTTTGTATTCCATATTCTGTTATGTAATAGAGATGCGATAACTTTCCAATGCAAGAAATTAAAATGTTCATAGAGGGTTAATATTGATTTGTATCTCCCTTGTTTAATATTGAGAAGAACACGTAGGTATTACACGTTCATTTTTCTTAGAGAATTTAACAAATAATTGTATACTTTTTGTAAAAGAAAAGAGGTATTTTAGTTTAAAAGATGTTTCATATCATCATAATTTCAAAAATAAAAGAAGTGATAAAAGTCTATCGCTGTATATAGCAATTAACATGTGCATATTGAAATGTATCCGTACTAACACATTTTACAATTAAATTAATATGTTCCTTAAAATATTATTTTATGAAAGTACGAATAAAACAGTTACTGTAAACTCTTTTAAGACAGCAATTTACAAAGTAGCCTGTTATTTATTAATTTAATTAACTGCATTACGTTCATAGCTAGGTTAAATACTTAACGTTTGGTGGTTAAATAATTAATATATGCAGAAAACATCACGTGCGGTTCAACACGCCCACATCTCTATTCGCTGTGTTTAAATAAAAAATGTTAAAAGGTTTGGTTAGATTTGAAAATGAGTTGAGATGGTTGTTGAAAGTTGTATGTGGTATAACAATTGCTTTAAGTGCTGAAGTTAATAGTTGCTTACCTTTAATTTGATGTTTTTTATCATTTAATGAGATGAATATATTTTTAAAATGTGAATAATAAGACGGCTCATTAGCAGCGTAAGTTATTACTTACCATTTACCTATTGTAATGATCACTTTATTGCTTTTGACTTTTTGCTTGCCAGTGTAATTATATAAACAATTATTTGTTGTGGACCATACAGTAATTTATTAATATGCTTCGTACTTGTTTACGTATAAAATTGAAAATTCTAATAATCTAACCTATAAATGTTTGTCAAAAATCGACAGAAGCAGAAAAAATATCAAAATTTCTATTTATTTTAAGTTTCAATTTAGAATTATTTATTGGTTTTAGGAAATGGTTGTAAAAACACATTCGAAACGTAATGTTAGAATTTTGCTGGTTGGAGATCGTGGGGTGGGAAAGACATCCTTAATACTTTCTCTTGTAAGTGAAGAATTTCCTGAAGATGTGCCACCAAAAGCAGAAGAGATTACAATTCCTGCCGACGTTACGCCAGAACAAGTTCCAACTAACATTGTTGATTATTCCTCTGTAGAACAAAGTGATGAACAGTTAAATGAACAAATTAAAAAAGCTAGTGTTATTTGTGTTGTGTATTCTGTAGATGATGATGATACCATCGATAGAATTTCATCATTTTGGATGCCTCTCATTAGGCAGAATCACCCTGACACTTCATGTCCTGTTGTTTTGGTTGGAAATAAAATTGATCTTGTTGATTATTCTACAATTGAGGTGAGCTTTTAAGAAACCATAGCATTAGTTACATAATGATTCAGTCTTCTTCCTTTCTTCTAGTTTCTGCTATTTTCACAATAACCCACTTTTTTCATATTCTACTAGTTTCAAGTCTTTTAATAAACTAATGGTTATGCTTGATATTTTAAATTAGTATGATGATAATTTCTATAATATTTTTAGGGTGTGTATGCAATTATGGAAGATTTTTCTGAAATCGAAACCTGTATTGAATGTTCTGCAAAAACACTTAAAAACATTTCAGAAATGTTTTATTATGCACAAAAGGCAGTTTTGCACCCAACAAGTCCTCTTTATAGTGTAGAGAAAGCAGATGTAAGTCTAAAGATGCCTCACTTGTTGAACTATACATGATAAAGTTGTATTCTTGTAGCTTACAGATGCATGTCAAAAAGCCTTAATTAGAATTTTTAAAATATGTGATATTGATAATGATGGTTTATTGAATGACATTGAGCTGAACAATTTTCAAAGCAGGTGTTTTAATGCACCCTTGCAGCCTCAAGTCCTTGATGATGTTAAGGCAGTACTTAGAAAAAACATTGAAGAGGGTGTTCAGAGTAATTGTGTAACACTCAAAGGATTCTTATATTTACATAGTTTATTTATTCAGAGGGGAAGGAATGAAACAACATGGACTGTATTAAGGAAATTTGGCTATAATGATAATTTAAATATGTCAAAAGATTATTTATTTCCAGTGTAAGTGTCTTTTATTTTATTTTAAATTTCGAAACATTTAAAGTTAGCCTTTTTATTATTTAGTTTGAAAGTTCCACCTGGCAGTACAACAGAACTGTCATATAAAGGCCAACATTTCCTAATGCAGGTCTTTGAACGATTTGATAAGGATAAAGACCAAGCTTTATCACCTAGTGAATTTGATGATCTCTTCTCAACTTGTCCAAGTCCACCTTGGGGACCTGAAAATAGTGCAATGGTGTCTTCCAATGAAAAAGGGTGGATTACTTACCAGGGATTTATGTGCCAGTGGGCCCTAATGACACTTGTGGATTTACCCAGAACATTTGAATATTTTGCATATTTAGGATACAGTATCTATGAAAATGAGAGCCAGATAAGCGCAGTACAAGGTAAGAGTTTTATCTTCAATTTAAATTTGTTTGTTTTTTATTTTAAACTACCAGACACTGTCTTTACAGAAGCAAAATTTCATTTCATGGAGCTTTGGAGAGACATGCTAATTAAAAAACGAAATAAATACGAAAATATTTCATAACATCCTTTTCTTCTTTCTTTAAATAATTATTTTTATCTTCAACAGTTACTCGAGAAAAGAAGGTGGACTTGGCAAAAAGACAGTCCAGTAGGAATGTTTATCAGTGTCACGTAATTGGACCAACTGGATGTGGTAAAACCACGTTTTGTAGAAATTTTGTTAAGGGTGGAATCGAGGTAAATTCTTAAATGTATTCTAATAGAATTTAGTACAATATAACATTTTTTAGAAAGATGCACCTTCATATTCTACGGGTTCACCAAAATGCACTGTGAATTATGTGCAGGCAAGTATTTATTATCACTTTTTCATTTATGGCAGTTATAAAGACTTTCATCCTTGTCTGTGAAATTAAATCTAACATAAATCATTATTTTTAACTCATTAGGTTTATGGTCAGGAAAAAATAATGATACTTAGGGATATAAATATTAGGAGTATGTCAGACCCTCTACTTCCTAATGAAGTCCAATGTGATGTAGCTGCATTGATGTATGATGTGAGCAATCCTAAGTCCTTTGAATATATTGCAAGAATATACATTGTAAGTTACATACTTCTTTTTGGCAAAATTTAAAGTTATGTTTTTGTTTTTCAGAAATATTTTGCCGAAAGTAAAATACCCGTTTTAGTAGTTGGATGTAAGAGTGATCTGGAAGAAGTGAAGCAAGAGTATATCCTGCAGCCCACAACGTTTTGTCAGAAGTATAAAATCATTCCACCTCAATCTTTTAAAGCCAAAAGTCAGGTGCAAAAGGACGTTTATGTAAAATTAGCTACCATGGCAGCATTTCCGTAAGTTTAAATTTTAACTATAAATGAGCGATTTTAGTATTCCTTTTAATGAATGCATTTATAGTTTGAAAAACATTTTTTTAAATTTAATGTGGTTCCTTTTATATTTTAATTGAGAAGTGAAGTAATTTCAAATTCTTTTAAGTTACAAAATAATTTCGTTTATTAATAATTTAAGGTAAAATTTCATAGTTTAATAATAAAACATAAGGGAAATATACTGTGAAATTCGCCCTTAATAATACTCTAACTTCTATAATATATTAATTTAATGATATTAAACGGATGAAATTTTGTTGGAACATTAATCGTTTAAGCATTGCAATAATTATTTTTGATAAATACTAAGTTATTATTTTTCATAGTCGGTTTCAAGCTGCCTGGATACTGTTCTACCGACACAGGTTTGTTTTAAAACTTACTCGTTGATAATCTTCTTCTTGATTCTACGATCACGCAGTTAATATCATGCTTTTTATCTAGTTCAATGTATGTAGACTCAAGTATGGTAAACATTTAACATAATACATATGTGTATTAAAACATCTGGTGGGCAATTGGGTTAATAAATACGCACACATTATTATGTGAACATAATATCATAAAAGTACAATTTAATAATCTATTTTATACCCATGGATTTCGTGGTATTTGTTTATATAAAAGTGCACTGCAAAATAAATAAATAATTTTCTGCGTAGGTAATTTTTTAAACCTAAATAAAATTCAGATTTTGTTTAACTGCTTAAACGATTTTGCAGTGTCTGCAGATGTTGAAAAGACAACTTTGCTTATTTTATTTAAATCTTTGTGTTTGTAAAATGTGTCTAGTATTGCTTGAAATAAGGGGTTTTATTTTTATTTTATTTTATTTAACGTATTCTGGGCAGCAACATACAAAATCAATTATTTGTATTTATAATTACAAAATAGCTACTTCGTTCATATAATTTATTTACAGTCCTTTGCGACGCATGGTTCATATGCTGCTGTTGCGTCCAGAACCAAGTGAATGGTTCAGCCAGTTCTGCAGGTTATTTATTCACCTAATACTATTATTTTTACTTAGTTGATACTTACCAAGAGATAACAAACTTTGTAGGCTTTTATTTACTAGTAACCCAATAGCAAGGCTTTCCTGTTTCTTGCAGTTTGAGCACAGTACATATTTTGAAAAGTTTGAGGAATTCAATGTTTAAATCACTTTTCTTCTAGTTTTTCACTGTCTTTTGGGATGCAACAACTCAAGTTTTTAGCAATATACAGTAAATACTCGAAATAAAATAAATATTAAATACAAAATTAACATTAATAACAGACAGCAAGTAATCACATGAACGAAAAAATACGACTGGAGAAATAGCAAATACGGTGGCCTAGCATAATTAATATTTTGTTCACTATCGAATATCTACTGTATTAAAAAAGCCGGACAAGAGCAAATTGTGAGATCACTCACTCAGAAGTAATATTATCTTATTACAAAGAGTAAATACTCGTTGTAGCAAGAAACGTTGTAAATAATCATCCCATATGTGGAGTGGCAACTAAAAGTTTTACATTTTTTAATGTTTAGTTTTTATTGACGCATGTAATATGCTTACAATAATAACCAGCATGAAATGTGTGAAATGCGTTACTTAAATAATTATTTGTCTTGCTTAATGTTTTCATTCTTTGTAATTTGTAAGGTATAATAAAGTTATAAAAACACTATTTTTTTTGCAGGAATTTCAGACAATTTGGTGTAAACTCATCTGATACAGCAATTTGGTGGAAAGCGGGTTTAGGAATAGCTGTAGCTACCGCTTTTGGTTTACTATTCGTGAAAATACTTCACGCATCAGAAAAAATCAGATAGTTTTATCTTAAGCAGTTGACATAATTGGTGCAATACCTCTTAAAAGTAGACTGTTAATAAAAAGTATCCACTTTATTCAAGAACGAACTTAACTGAAGGGCTAAGTAATTAGTTCATGTTTAATTTTTTGGCTGCTTTGTGATTGTTTTTATAATAAATCATTTTTAATTGAGACAGTAGTCTACTTTTGCACCATATTAGTAATATGGTGTCAAAATGCTGCCAAAACAAAATCAATTTATTTTAAGTGCACAATTTTATTGTATATAGTCGTTTTGCTATATTTTTAGTCAAAGGTACTGGAAAAGCTTTATCATTATTGAGCTATATTTATGCAGCATACAGTCGAATAAAAACTACATTTGTTTGGTGGTATATAAGTGCTCTTTTTGTTGTTGTACTGTATATTTATTGTTTTTTAAAGTTTGTAAACACTTCTGTTGTTAAAAAAAAGTATTAAGTTACGGAGACATTTTATGATTAATTTGAAATGCAATATAAATAATAAAAAACACCATTTTTACTATTAGAGAAATATTCCTTTTGAATACTAATAAAGTCTATATTTTGCAATACTCTGTAAGACTGTAATTAAATGTACAATATTTAATTCTGTAGAGTAGCATACAAATTACTCAAAATAAAAAGTAGGTAACAAATTTCTTTTTGTTTTATCAAATTAAGATGAAAAGTGTTAATTTTGACTGAGTATTATCCCTTCTTTGTAATGAAGTCCTTCACCAATAATAAATCTGGTTTTTGCTAAGATAAACAACAGATTAAACAAATTTGTTTATTAAATAATTACATTAGAAGAAAAATCCCAAAATTTTTCCTCCTAAATGTTTTCTCCTTGCTTCTTCATGGTCCATAATGCCACCACTAGTTGTGAGAACTACATATCTGAAACATGAACAGAAATATTTCAATAAACATTTACACAAAAATACAACATTTCTCATGTTATTATTAAGAGTTAACTGTAAGTTATATGGAGTATAAGTTAAAAAATAGCAATCACAAAAATTACCCAAACTGTCGAGAAGGTAAAAGATTGTTAGTCCACTTTTCAATGTGCCTAATTGGAACGTCAAATCTAGGAGAAATAACGCCACACTTATTTAATCTTCCTGTTAAATTTACAACTATTTTTCCTGATCTGTGATCATCGACGATTTCAAATTCACCAATGTATCCATGCTTCATCATCACTGTTAAGAATTTAACGATAACTTTTGAGCATGGGCGAATGAGTACCTGCCTTTTCCCCCTTTTCTCTGCATTGTTTATAGATTTAAGAGCATCACTTAAAACGTTCATTCGAACCATGGCTGTAAATAAAACCGAGGTACACTATTAGGGTAATAACAGCAGAAATTGAAGGTTAGGTGTTTTAAGAATGAATTAACTGAATAACTTCTAACGGACGAAAGAAATATCAACAGAACAACCCAACTGGAAGTATGATAACAACAATTATAATTCATTAAAGAACGGATGGAGTTTAACATTAAATATTACCTCTGATTTATTTATGTTTACCTCACTGGCATACACTTTTAGTGAAAAGGCCACCTAAAAATACATCTCACCGACAGATGGCAGTAGGCAAAATTGTAGCAATTTAGATATGATTTATTTGTTAAAATCGCAAAATAAAAAAGTAGGATACTTATTTAAATAAATATTTAC
>NW_020438870.1:267989-273453 GCF_000699045.2 Agrilus planipennis | reverse complement strand
AGAAAAAGTGGACACAAAATTAATGTGTTTATAAAGTTTTGGTAATTTTTTAATAACAAAGTATTAAAAACCGCATGCATTTAAAAACAAGTGTATGTAGTCTGGGTTTATTATTTATCAGTGTATCTGAATGAAGCACATATTTGTTTATGTGTATACATGCAACTTATGGTCAAATCATCTTTATCGTGTTGATAAAATTTGTTGTTGTTTTGTAGAAAAAATAGACTAGAGTAGCAAACTCCTTTGAATTTGTACAATACAAGCTTTTACCCTACGCTTCGTTCGCGTTGATGTCCTAAGTAGGTACTTGCCAAAGATCATCGAAAATACAACAATTTGATAAATAATCTTGACCAGAATCATTAGGATAAAACTAAAGTTTTTAACTTTGAAGGTTCAGTTTGTGTAGAATGACACTAAATATTGTTTCTTTATCGGCGATGAAAATTAATTTTTCTATCTTTCGGGAACAGTATATTTTGTTTGGATAAAAGGTACCCTTTTCTTTTCTGTATACCCCTGATAATGTGTGTAAAAAATTTCATGATTATCGGTCGAGTAATGGTAATAAACAAATTCACATTTGCATTTATAATATTAGGTAGGATATTCAAATGTCTACATGTAAAACCACACAGGAATAATTTTTTCATGGTCTATCCTGTTATTAGGAGGAATATCTTATTATAGGTACCTAATTAGTTATCCTTATAATATAATATAATTAAACCAGGGACGCAGTAAGCTTTTTCGTATGGGCCACACCGTTGTACATTTTAAATTCCATATATTCCAAGATGTCTTGAGCTCCCTGGTAAAATATTATTACCATTACCTAGATAGGAAAAGTAACAGATATCCCAGTTCGTATGCTAATTTCATCCCTTGGTGTGTATGCCATTTTTCACCACCCCTCGGCTTACATTAATGATTACTATAATGAGTAATAAAAATATTTTCCATTAACCGTTAGGTACTTTTGTAATAAGTTATGTAAAAAAAATCATATTAACCATTACAAAAGTAATGGTGCATTGGAAATCCTCTCATTATCTCTAAAAAATTAATTGATTTCTGCCGACGTTACGCCAGAACAAGTTCCAACTAACATTGTTGATTATTCCTCTGTAGAACAAAGTGATGAACAGTTAAATGAACAAATTAAAAAAGCTAGTGTTATTTGTGTTGTGTATTCTGTAGATGATGATGATACCATCGATAGAATTTCATCATTTTGGATNTAAAGATACTTTAACAAATAACATTTTAATTCACCTCTGAATCAATAATAACAATAACATGACAAGTTTTACCCTATTTTAACGAATACAGATAATTTTTAGGAATGTAGAAAAGCAATGAAAAAGAAAGTATATTAAGTGCTGACTTAATTGTTAAAGTTGTGCCTAATACTTAATTATTTTAAACAATTGTTTTTTATGGTTATAATATTTGAATTACCTATATTAATCTAACTTCGTTAGTGGGTGCTAGTGTTATTAGGTTATTACTGTTATCGTGAATGATAATAATTTTTATGATTTCAAATGTCTAATGCCATTTAATCTGTTATTGCTGTTGATATATGTATATTATAATAATGTGTATCACACAAGCAGATCACTTATTCAAGTCCCACATTTAAACATCAGTAATTTACAGTAAATTTGTAGTGAAAAAATTAATATTGTAGAAACTGAAAATCTAGAAAACGGACGATATGTTAGCTTAATATCACATATTCATTTCAGCCGATGTTCGACTAATTTTTATATCTAATATTTTGTAGTTAATTTGTGGTGAAACAATTAATTTTGTAACGTGATTGAAATCGGATGATGTGCTGTTAGCTTGATACCATGCTAGAAGATCACAGAGTCGTTTTACATGATATCGAGCTAGCAGCACATAAAGATAAAGAGACTCTACAAAATTAGTTTTTTTGGTATGAATTAGATACAAAATATGTTGAATATTAGAGCCCGTGTTCTACTGAAATGAATATGTTGTGATCTATTTGCATATTAATATCACTCCAGCAGATCATACGCTTTCTCGCGATCTACAGATCAAAAAATTAATTTTTTCACTATAGATTAGCCACAGATTGCTCATATATGTAGATACGGGGGTTGAATAAAATTATTAGCTAGAGTCATACACATTATAGGTAGATACAGTACATATATGAAATCAATAGGCGAATTTTTGTATATTTAGGTACTGGAATAGTTTAGGTTTAGGTATTTATTTTACTGCAATACGATCGCTTAATTAGAAAAATTTTAAATAGACGTAATTATCTATTCCTTGCATGCATCAAAATTTTTCCACGCTCTTACTGACATCTCTCTTAAGTACTAATATGCTCAGAGTTTATTCTCGGGTTCATTATGTCAATGAAACATATAAGGAGACACTTGTTTTGCAGACTTAATGGGCAAGACTTATGTTATGTAGTTGTTTGACCCAGATGTTTTATTCTACTTTATCGTCTGTTATTACTTCGTCGATTTTTTTCGCATAATAATGTTTCATGTATCTATTCATAAAATTACTACAAGCACAATGAAGGGTTGGAGTTTTGTTTGACTTTGTAAACTTTTAATCTCTAACTGACGAAGATGTTGCAAATTTGTATACTAATCGTTTCTAAAAGAGGCTGTGGGGTGACGAACGTCCAGCAAACAAAAAATTCTGTAGGCATAGCAGTTGTTTGTACGGGTACGTTGTAAAAAATATTCTTTTAGAAATATCTTTTTGAATAAGATGAATTAATTGCTGTTTTCAGTTATACACAAAATTAATGTGTTTATAAAGTTTTGGTAATTTTTTAATAACAAAGTATTAAAAACCGCATGCATTTAAAAACAAGTGTATGTAGTCTGGGNGGAACTCGTGTTTCGTATCGTTTAAGTAGCGCGTCGAGGTTGTTAGTCTTGTGGACTGTTCAATGAAAAACTCTGTTTGTATGGTTGTTTTATTCGAAAGTGTGATGCAGTGTTATTATTTTGATGGTAAAATACCATGTTAAGTTGCAAATTAATATGCTCTTGCTGTTTGAGCACAGTACATATTTTGAAAAGTTTGAGGAATTCAATGTTTAAATCACTTTTCTTCTAGTTTTTCACTGTCTTTTGGGATGCAACAACTCAAGTTTTTAGCAATATACAGTAAATACTCGAAATAAAATAAATATTAAATACAAAATTAACATTAATAACAGACAGCAAGTAATCACATGAACGAAAAAATACGACTGGAGAAATAGCAAATACGGTGGCCTAGCATAATTAATATTTTGTTCACTATCGAATATCTACTGTATTAAAAAAGCCGGACAAGAGCAAATTGTGAGATCACTCACTCAGAAGTAATATTATCTTATTACAAAGAGTAAATACTCGTTGTAGCAAGAAACGTTGTAAATAATCATCCCATATGTGGAGTGGCAACTAAAAGTTTTACATTTTTTAATGTTTAGTTTTTATTGACGCATGTAATATGCTTACAATAATAACCAGCATGAAATGTGTGAAATGCGTTACTTAAATAATTATTTGTCTTGCTTAATGTTTTCATTCTTTGTAATTTGTAAGGTATAATAAAGTTATAAAAACACTATTTTTTTTGCAGGAATTTCAGACAATTTGGTGTAAACTCATCTGATACAGCAATTTGGTGGAAAGCGGGTTTAGGAATAGCTGTAGCTACCGCTTTTGGTTTACTATTCGTGAAAATACTTCACGCATCAGAAAAAATCAGATAGTTTTATCTTAAGCAGTTGACATAATTGGTGCAATACCTCTTAAAAGTAGACTGTTAATAAAAAGTATCCACTTTATTCAAGAACGAACTTAACTGAAGGGCTAAGTAATTAGTTCATGTTTAATTTTTTGGCTGCTTTGTGATTGTTTTTATAATAAATCATTTTTAATTGAGACAGTAGTCTACTTTTGCACCATATTAGTAATATGGTGTCAAAATGCTGCCAAAACAAAATCAATTTATTTTAAGTGCACAATTTTATTGTATATAGTCGTTTTGCTATATTTTTAGTCAAAGGTACTGGAAAAGCTTTATCATTATTGAGCTATATTTATGCAGCATACAGTCGAATAAAAACTACATTTGTTTGGTGGTATATAAGTGCTCTTTTTGTTGTTGTACTGTATATTTATTGTTTTTTAAAGTTTGTAAACACTTCTGTTGTTAAAAAAAAGTATTAAGTTACGGAGACATTTTATGATTAATTTGAAATGCAATATAAATAATAAAAAACACCATTTTTACTATTAGAGAAATATTCCTTTTGAATACTAATAAAGTCTATATTTTGCAATACTCTGTAAGACTGTAATTAAATGTACAATATTTAATTCTGTAGAGTAGCATACAAATTACTCAAAATAAAAAGTAGGTAACAAATTTCTTTTTGTTTTATCAAATTAAGATGAAAAGTGTTAATTTTGACTGAGTATTATCCCTTCTTTGTAATGAAGTCCTTCACCAATAATAAATCTGGTTTTTGCTAAGATAAACAACAGATTAAACAAATTTGTTTATTAAATAATTACATTAGAAGAAAAATCCCAAAATTTTTCCTCCTAAATGTTTTCTCCTTGCTTCTTCATGGTCCATAATGCCACCACTAGTTGTGAGAACTACATATCTGAAACATGAACAGAAATATTTCAATAAACATTTACACAAAAATACAACATTTCTCATGTTATTATTAAGAGTTAACTGTAAGTTATATGGAGTATAAGTTAAAAAATAGCAATCACAAAAATTACCCAAACTGTCGAGAAGGTAAAAGATTGTTAGTCCACTTTTCAATGTGCCTAATTGGAACGTCAAATCTAGGAGAAATAACGCCACACTTATTTAATCTTCCTGTTAAATTTACAACTATTTTTCCTGATCTGTGATCATCGACGATTTCAAATTCACCAATGTATCCATGCTTCATCATCACTGTTAAGAATTTAACGATAACTTTTGAGCATGGGCGAATGAGTACCTGCCTTTTCCCCCTTTTCTCTGCATTGTTTATAGATTTAAGAGCATCACTTAAAACGTTCATTCGAACCATGGCTGTAAATAAAACCGAGGTACACTATTAGGGTAATAACAGCAGAAATTGAAGGTTAGGTGTTTTAAGAATGAATTAACTGAATAACTTCTAACGGACGAAAGAAATATCAACAGAACAACCCAACTGGAAGTATGATAACAACAATTATAATTCATTAAAGAACGGATGGAGTTTAACATTAAATATTACCTCTGATTTATTTATGTTTACCTCACTGGCATACACTTTTAGTGAAAAGGCCACCTAAAAATACATCTCACCGACAGATGGCAGTAGGCAAAATTGTAGCAATTTAGATATGATTTATTTGTTAAAATCGCAAAATAAAAAAGTAGGATACTTATTTAAATAAATATTTAC